>NW_015652777.1:117235-145268 GCF_001515625.1 Sinocyclocheilus rhinocerous
TGTGAAAGGAGGGCCTTCACCTTCATTTTAAATGAGCTGTTTTATGTTGTTTATTTTACACGAGGTGTTCAGGGACCAGGGTTACTATAGTTAAACTAAAACTAAAAGCATTTAAAAAGAAAAAACATTTTCAATACTTGAAATAAAATAAACATTAACTGAAAAAAAATTAAAAATAAACTAGTTGCAAAGGCAACATTTCTCATTTTAATTTAGTTTACCTACTAAAATAAAAACTATATAGACAAATAAAATAAAAAAATACTAAAATGCACAATTTTTTTATAAAACTTTAACTAAATTAAATTGAAAACAGAAAAAATATAAAGAAAGATTCTAAAATATTAATAAAACTGTAGCAGTATTTCAATTATCCTAAAATAACACTGTCTGAGACATATGAATACAAATATATTTTTTTGAAAATTATGTGGTAACAGGGATGGGAAACAGCTAACATTATCATTTTTTTCAGTTAAAGTCATTAAAATGACTTTAATTGAATTTTATTCCAACAGATTTCAATAGTAGATTTACAAGTGTCAAAATTGATATTTTTGCATGAGTTTGAGGTGGGACATTTTAAGGGTATGAAATGTTTTAATGATCTAATAGGTTAATTTTCTATGAGATAATTCGTCACCAATGTAATAATTCGATGCATTTGTGCCACTAAGAAAAGTCAAAGTGTACCATATTTGTGGAAAGTACACAGTATCCTCCATTATAACCTGCAGGAAGTAAAACTTTGTGTAAGTGCCGATTTCTTGAACAAAAAAAATACAATAAACACTCAAACATTCACAGTCCTAAAAAGGCATGCAAAATTCAAATGTTAAAAACAAAACAGAGTAAATGAAAGCAGTTTAGAATGGCCAAAAAATCTGTTGTCATTAGAGATTTTTATTACATGAACAGTAACATGGGAGATAAAAAAACAAGTAGTCGTTGTTGTTTCACTTGAATCAGCAGTAATGGTTTCTGACGGCGTCAGTCACAAGCGTTCAGATGAGATGCATTCAGCTTTTCTTGAACTTTTGTTCAGAATTTGGTTGCTTCTTAATCATAATAAGTGTATGAATTATAGTACATGAGATTCTTACTTCCAACTGATCAGATATACAAATCGCATGATCCATCAGATTTACACTTCGTCGAGAACACTGAAACAAAAGCAAACGGCGGTCAGGGACAGTAAACGCTGACCAGTGGTGTGACCTGACAGGTTTTTGTAAAGCTTAGAGAAGCAAGTCTACCCTGAGAGAAGTTTCTAGAACATGGGCAAGCTTGCCAGACCCCCTCTGGCTCTATGTGTTTGGTTAATATAACTGTACACTCTATTAAATATCATCAGCACGCTAGTGTCAAGGACCTAAGATATATCCCTTTCAGTAAATGTGTAATATTTATATATATATATTTACATATGTTTTAAGATCCGATCCTCAGTATGTGCAAGTGTTCTTTTCTAACAACCTCAATGAGACATGAAGGCAAAGACTTGTGGAACACAAATGCAGAAGAATTCACGATTTTCTAAGTGCTGCGTGTATTTTTCTGGTGTGGTACTGAGGAGCTGCAAATATTCAGTATAAAATATGATACAGTAGGAAAGGAACGTCAGTGTTTTCAAATATCATAAATAAAAAAAAACAGCATTTCAATCGATAAACAGCAGCAAAAACACACCAATGAAGAACATCCGGACTGATCGAACACATCTTTTCAGCAGAGCTTTGACGCATTATGTGATTTCAGATGCTTCGTGAGAGAGTCGTACAAAACAAACAGGCCGTTCTGTTCGGGAAACAGTGTTTGTTTTGCTTTGGTCATTGTGTTCAAATTTCACTTGCGTTTCGTGGACGAACATCTGCTTCTGATTTAGTATTATTCAGTACTGGACCTGAAACAGACTCTACGCAAGCATGTGAATGCAATGTTTCCATCAACGTAATTTACTGATGCAACAGAAGCGCATAAGCAGCATTTGCGCAAACTATCTGCCAGTTTACTCTTCCATGTCAACCATAATCTGTTGTTTCACCATGACAGAAGAGAATCTTGCTGGTCAAGTTAAATTTAGCTATAGGTTCAAGTTAGTTGTTTACAGCAACCTGAATATCACACTTGATTAAATGGCGCAGGATTATGCCATTATTTAAAAAAATTATATAATATTATTAATACAAAAATTACTAATATTAAAAATTATAAAATGTTACAAATCAGTTTGTTTGCAGTTTCGGTTATGGTTCTGTTAGGTGAAAATACTGGAGGAAATATCTTACTTTATATTGCACTGCAAAAATTATTTTCTTACTCAGCATTTTTGTCTAGTTTTCAAGTAGAAATAGTCTTGTTTGCTAAAACATTAATTAAAATTAAGTGACTTTGTGCTTAAAACAAGAAAAAAAAATAGCTGTCAATCGGATAATAAAAATGAACCTGTTTTCCCTTTGAGTTTATTTATTCCCTCCGTGTTTAGTATTTGATTGTTTTTCTTGTTTTAAGCAGAAACTCATTTAATTTTGATGATTCTTTCTGAAAACAAGACTTAATATCTTGTCATTTTGCATATCAAGTAAATGTATCTTGATTTAAGGATTTTCAGATGTTTGTACTAGAAAACAAGACAAAAATACTGAGTAAGATCATCATTTTTTGCAGTGAAGGAAACTCTATCGCCCCCTTGAGTACTGCAGCTTTAAAACATTTTTCTAACCTCAATTTCATGCCCTCTCTTTAAAACCTCGTTCTCCAGAACAATGTCAAATAATCACTGACAGGCTAAAAAGCGCAGGGTGCTTCACCGTTCTACTGTCTGAGTTTGGTTTTGTCACAGAGACAGGCGTGATTTCTTAAGACACTTATTTCAGTTAATCTGTCAGGTAGTGAAAATAATTAAAACAAAATTAGAAATAAAATGATAATAAATAAAATAAAATGCTTCCAATGGCACTGACCAAGCATGCACATCAGCATTTGCATACTTGCACAGAGTGAGTTTCTGGCCTTTTAGTAAAACTTCAGTGAGTCTCCTGCAGTAGAACGAGCACCTGGAAATAAGTATCAAAATCACTAAAATACAGCAAAGTAGACCAAGTGCTCATGGGATAGAAATAAACAATTAAAGCACACTAAAAACAGAGTCTCATCTGATGTCCAGTATGTCATATTTAAATTTTAAGTGCATTTATTTTCAACTCCCTGCTAAAATATGTCTTAATAATTATAAAATGACCTGAACATAAAGTGTCACACCACCATAGTCCTTCTCCACTGGAACCGTCCTCATGTAGGAGGAGCACACTTCATGTTGTTCCATTCAGAAGGAGGCGGCTGGAGGAAGTTTGCAGTGGCACATGACTCCACACGGACTGATAGATGGATGAAGAATGAGAAGACGAGTACGGCATGTTTCTGGCCACCCGAGACCACGACTGCATCACTGATCAATTTAAAACATATGCATGTTAACAATTCCCCGTGAAAACCCGTCCCACCCCACCAGTCGGTGGTCTTTGAGGCTTAAATTATATCCAAACCTTTGGGCCAAAAAGTATTTTTCAGACATTGGAGGTTACATGAGGTGCACTGGGCCGTGTGTGTTTGTGTGAGACCAGCTCGTCGAGGTACATGTGCGATTAATTATTGAGGATTTGCCCTGCAAACTGTTTCTTACTCAGTATTTTTGTCTTGTTTACCATTAAAAATCTTTTAAAAAATCTTAAATCAAGATACATTTACTTGAGCAGCAAAATGACTTAAGATATGACATCACTGACAGATATTTGAAGAACAAATATCTGTCAGTGGGGTAAGAAATATAAACTTAATTCAAAGGGAAAAAGAGTATTTTTCTTAGCCCACTGACAGATTTTTTTTTTTTTAGGAAAAAGAAAACACCTAATTTTGATTCATGTTTAAATTGAGAAGCAAACAGATGTAAGATATTAGGCCTTGTTTTATGAAAAAAAATTGTTTTAAGTGAGTTTATGCTTAAAACAAGAATAATATCTGTCAGTGGGTTAAGAAAAATAAACTTAATTCAAAAGGAACATTTTTTTATTAGCACACTGACATATTTTGTCTTGTTTTAAGCATAAACTTGTTTAATTTTGATGATTTTTTAAATGATAATTTAAAAAAAATCTCAATTTAAGTATGTTTAAACAAGACTGATTAATTGATTAATTTTTCACTTGAGTTAGTTTATGCTTAAAACAAGAAAAAAAAATCTGCCAACGGGGTAAGAAAAATAATTTTTTCAAATATTTACATCAAAGGCAAAACAAGATTTTCTTATCTCACTGATAAATATTTTTCTTGTTTTAAGTAAAAACTCACTTAATTTTGATTAATGTTTCAAATGAGAATCAAAATGATTTAAGATATTAGGCCTTGTTTTCTGAGAAAAAAAAAGAAAACATCCAAATTGAGTTTATGCTTAAAACAAACAAAAAAAAATCTGCCAATGGGGTAAGAAAAATGACTTAAAACAAGATTTAACGCAAGATTATTTTTCTTATTTCAGTGACAGATATTTTTTCGTGTTTTAAGCAAAAAATCACTTAATTTTGATAAATTTTCTCAGAAAATGTATTTTTGCTTCTCAAGTAAATGCATCTTGATTTAAGAATATTTAGATATTTGTACAAAAAAAAGAAAGAAAAAAAAAAGAAACTGAGTAAGAAAATGATTTTTCTGCAGTGTGTAAACTGTGCACAAGAGCCCTGGTGTAAAACCTCAAAGTATCCAACCAAAAAAAATTAAATAAAACATGACACGTTCACGAAATCAAAAAATGCATCTACCGTCGTAGCGACTTTTTTACATTTCCTTTTTTCTTGTTTTTGCCGTTTTTCTCTTTTTATAGTATCGCTCAAGTATATCACAGGTTACTATCTAGAGAGGAAATAGAAGGTAAATTATGTTCCATGCTACATCTTGTTCAGAGAAGGCTATTGCAGACGATTTCTACATCACACACAATCACACGTTGTACGCTTGTATAACAAAAGATCCAAAACATGTCACCAAGAAACTAAATACATATGCATTGTTCACTATTTAGAGTCTTTTAGGACTATCCCTCGGTCAACGTGAAGCTGTCGCACGTCACTTGACTTCGCTGTCCCGTCTTACAGACAAAAATTGAAAAACTGCTATTCAAAAATTAGCAAATTTGGTCATTGTCTCTCTCTTTTTTTGTTTTTAAATAAGTAGTGCTTTTTGATGGCTTAAGACAGAGGTCTTTTATTTCATAATCTCACCCAGTGGCAATCTACAAGACGTCAGTGTGCATTTCATGACACCGCTACGTTACCTCTCCTCGAAACCAGCTAGTGCTGTGACATAGAATCCAAAGTGACTTTATCAAAATACCTAAAATGTGTTTATAAATATCTGACGCTTACGATCTTCTTACAGAGCGTGAATCTCTAGAACTCCCACTCGAGCGTTTCCTCGCGGTTGGCGGCCCGTTCCAGGCGATGGATGATGTTGTTGAGGTTGGCCATCTTCTCGTTGCGTCTCTGAGTGCTCTTGTTGAGTTTGGAGTTGAGCGAGGGCGAGCTCGGCGGGTGATGATGGCTCGGGGCCGGCGGGTTGGGTGGCGACGGGGAGATGGGGGCGGAAGAGGACGGGACGGGGGACACGGACATCATGAGGCCGGGCGAGGACGCGGCGGAGGGCGAGTTGAGCGACACCTCCAGGCTGCTCCGGGACGGTTCGGACGAAGCCTTGAAGCTGACGGGATCCTCGGGCGACTTCTCCAGCTCCTCGTCCTCATGGCTGTTCCTCTGCAGCTCCTCGTCTTTGACACCCAGCGAGCGGTGCGGGGGCGTTTCCGGGTCGCTTTTGAGCTGGGCGAACTGGACGGCGACGGAGAAGCACTTGGCCTGCCGCAGACGGAGCTCCTCGTCTTCATCCGGCTCACTGGTCTCCTGTTTGACAGCGAAGCGGCGCGGGGCGGCGCTCAGAGGGCGGCTGTGAACGGCCGAGGGCTGCTTCCTGTCGTCGCGGTCGGATGCGGGGCTGTGGGATGTCACCGGGGAGTAGTTGTTGTGCTCGGCGTCAGTGTCGTTGTCTTGGAGACCCTGCATCAGGACCTCTCGCCGCATACGGGACCTGTTGAAAGGATGATGATGAAACAGAGGAAATACATTTACTGTTTTTATTTTTAGCTGTATGCTATATTGGTGTCACACATGATCAATCAGTGTTGTTATTGTTAACTAAAACTATTTAAAAACAATCAGTAATTGAAATAAAGTTGAAATAAAATTCTATATAAATATTAGATGCAAAAAATTAAAGAAAGAAATTTTGTCTTGGAAATTTGTATCTGAAATAAATAAGTGGAAATGCTAAAATTATTAAAAATGAAATAAAAATTAATTAACCCTTTAACTGTCACCGTCCCACCTGTGGGACGCTTGGCGCTCTTTTTCATCACATATTTTAGTAGTCATCATATATCATTTGAAAGCTTAAAACCTTAAAATTCATCCTGTGGAAACTATTTTGAAATCGTAGATTGTGTTACCATGGAAATGGTACTTTAAATCTTTTGGCGGTCTCCTCCCCCTTAGCAGGCGGGGTCAAATGTCATATTACAAAATGTATTACGGTCTTTTACAATCCAAACTTATTATAATCTTGACAAAATACATATCGTTGGAAAGGTCTGAGTCTCACGATTCCATATGTGGTGATATATTTTGTGATAGAAGTAAAATTAACAGAGAAATTTAGACATTTGTGGTATAACGCCCTAAATGAAATCTCACAGGAACCTCAATTTTTTATATCAACTTCAAATTTGGAACATAACTTATTTAGACACAAGGCTTTAATTTTATAGCAATTTTAGAGTAAAACCTGTTATGAAAAATATTTATTTTATATAAAATTAAAAAAATTGCACAGTGCGTTTTCTTTACAGTAAATTTAAACTTCTATAATTTCTTGATACTTTCATATTTTGAAATAATTTCACTTCTGCAATAATTTTGTGATTGTGATTCAAAAGCGTACATGATTTATAACAATTTAAGTTTGGATTTCACGTCTATGTTCAAAAATGGGGGGTGACAGTTAAAGAGTTTTAAAAATATACAGAAATATTTAAATGAAAAAGACAAAAAAAATACAAAAGCACATAACAAAATAACAAAGTACTGAAAAAAAAATTAATTAAAAAAAAATGTTTTTTGAATAAAACTGAAAATATAAAAATAAAAGCTAATTCAAAATATTATTAAATACTACAATTGTATATAATAACACAGTAAAATAACACTGTATCTCACTACATTGCACGTGTAATTCAGCAAATCCAGTTATTGTCTTAAGAGTAAAAAAATAGCTGAAATGCATGTTTAAGTTTAAATCGAAAATTAATATAACTAAATTAAAAATGAATTAAAACTATATTGAAATATCAAAATATTAATAAATACTGTAGTATATAAATAACAGTAAAATAACACTGGATCTCACTACATTGTACGTGTAATTCAACAATTTCAGTTATTGTCTGAAAAACACGGCGAATAAAATAAATAACTTTAATTTGAAATACTAAAATTAATAAAACTATATATACATTTTGAAAATAATAAAAATACTAAAATAAAAAATAAAAATACAAAAATAAAAGCTAATTCAAAATATTAATAATATATCAATAACACTAAAATAATTCTAGTTCGCAGCAAATCCAGTTATTGTCTTTAAATGAACATTTTAAATCAAATTTATTAGTGAAATGTCTTTTGGACCAATAAAAGAGAGGATAGTTTGCTGCTGACATCACTTCCAGTTTGAAAGCTTTGCATCGTACACAGTGTGCTCTGGTAGTGATTGGGGGGACCAAAGGTATAATTTTAAGAATTTTTCACTGAAAACGTTGGAATTTTGGGGGTATGTTGGAAAGTTCATGCCACAGTACAGGTGTAGTTACAGTAGGGTGACCATACGTGCCATTTTCCCAGGACGCGTCCTGGCCAGGATTTCTATATTGCCTAAAATATCTAGGTTTTGGCTTTGTTTGCGTGTGCAGACCGATCGGTGTATGACATCAAAATACCATATTTATGCTTTTACTTCTGTATTTATGAATTGTGTTTTGAATTTACGAATCGGATTTTGTAAATGTAAATTGTGCTGTGCATTTATGAATTTTGTTTTATAAATGTATTATTTTTGAGGCCGATCTGGCTCCATAGTTTGTGGTATAACGCCCTAAATGAAATCTCACAGGAACCTCAATTTTTTATATCAACTTCAAATTTGGAACATAACTTATTTAGACACAAGGCTTTAATTTTATAGCAATTTTAGAGTAAAACCTGTTATGAAAAATATTTATTTTATATAAAATTTAAAAAATTGCACAGTGCGTTTTCTTTACAGTAAATTTAAACTTCTATAATTTCTTGATACTTTCATATTTTGAAATAATTTCACTTCTGCAATAATTTTGTGATTGTGATTCAAAAGCGTACATGATTTATAACAATTTAAGTTTGGATTTCACGTCTATGTTCAAAAATGGGGGGTGACAGTTAAAGAGTTTTAAAAATATACAGAAATATTTAAATGAAAAAGACAAAAAAAATACAAAAGCACATAACAAAATAACAAAGTACTGAAAAAAAAATTAATTAAAAAAAAATGTTTTTTGAATAAAACTGAAAATATAAAAATAAAAGCTAATTCAAAATATTATTAAATACTACAATTGTATATAATAACACAGTAAAATAACACTGTATCTCACTACATTGCACGTGTAATTCAGCAAATCCAGTTATTGTCTTAAGAGTAAAAAAATAGCTGAAATGCATGTTTAAGTTTAAATCGAAAATTAATATAACTAAATTAAAAATGAATTAAAACTATATTGAAATATCAAAATATTAATAAATACTGTAGTATATAAATAACAGTAAAATAACACTGGATCTCACTACATTGTACGTGTAATTCAACAATTTCAGTTATTGTCTGAAAAACACGGCGAATAAAATAAATAACTTTAATTTGAAATACTAAAATTAATAAAACTATATATACATTTTGAAAATAATAAAAATACTAAAATAAAAAATAAAAATACAAAAATAAAAGCTAATTCAAAATATTAATAATATATCAATAACACTAAAATAATTCTAGTTCGCAGCAAATCCAGTTATTGTCTTTAAATGAACATTTTAAATCAAATTTATTAGTGAAATGTCTTTTGGACCAATAAAAGAGAGGATAGTTTGCTGCTGACATCACTTCCAGTTTGAAAGCTTTGCATCGTACACAGTGTGCTCTGGTAGTGATTGGGGGGACCAAAGGTATAATTTTAAGAATTTTTCACTGAAAACGTTGGAATTTTGGGGGTATGTTGGAAAGTTCATGCCACAGTACAGGTGTAGTTACAGTAGGGTGACCATACGTGCCATTTTCCCAGGACGCGTCCTGGCCAGGATTTGGTCACCCTAAGTTACAGGGTTCTCTCGTCTTTCTATTTTAAACTCCTCAATTGTCCAGCAGGTGGAGCCAAACTCCCATTCACAAAGCTTCAGACGCAAAACTCCTTTAGGACATCTCTTTTAGCTGTCTTTACAAGGTAAAAAGCAGAGCACAGCGGATTCGGACCTATAGTTGTGGAACCAGTTGATGACGGTGTTGGTTTTGAGGTTGAGTTGGGCGGCCAGCATCTCGATGGTGTGCTGCGAGGGATACGGCTCCTGCAGATACGCCTTCCTCAGAGCCTCCTTCTCCTCGGCCGCCAGCACCACGCGGGGTTTCTTGGCCTGGCTGAAGGGGCAGAGCTCCAGCGGGGTCAGACCCGGACTGATGCAGTCTGAATGAGCGCCGGGGGAATCGCTGTCTGAGCCGGGACTCAGCAGACCGTATCGCCTCTTCAGATACGCTGGAGAAAACCAACACATTCGGTTTTACAGCAGTCTGCTACTTGAGGCGACTTAACAAATTATAATCAACTGCATTTTCACAGCAAGTGGGTCATATGTAATATAATGATAAAAAGAGTTTAAGTTGAAATGCTAAAACAAAACAAAAACTACAATAAAAACTCATTAAAGCTACTGTATATAGAAATATTTAAAATAATAATAAAAATGACACAAATGCACATAAAATTACAATTTCAACTATAGAAAATCGAAATATTAAATATTATAATAGTATATAAATTACACTAAAACTGGATCTCACTACATTGCATATGTGCAATTCAGCAAATCCACTTATTGTCTGAAAAATAAACATTTTATTAATAAAGTCTGAATCAAAAAACGCATATAATAATCGGTTATATAATGTATAACACAATGATAAAAATTGAAATTTTAAAATGAATCAAACTAAAACTACAATAAAAATAATAAAAATGGCAAAAGTGCTAAAATTAAAAGGAAAACAAAAAATGAAAAAATAAAAGCAAATTCAAAATATTAATAAATACTGTAATAGTATATAAATAAATGTATCATTTTTATAAATGTCTTTTTTTATATTTCTATATAGCTTAATTTTTTCAGTTTTTGAAATGTTAGTATTTTAGTTGTCAAGGCAACATTTCTTATTTTCATTTTCATTTAACTTTTTAAGTTTTTATTCTAATATTTATATTTGATTTTAAGCTTTATTTCAATTAATCTCTAATAGATTGAACAACATAGTATATAAAATAAGCATATAAATAACACTGGATCTCACTATTTAAAATCAAATTTATTAATAAAATGTCTTAAAATGTAGATCTAAAACTGACCTGAAACAACACACACGTATACTTACAGTTACCAATCCGGCTCCAGTCCTTAGAATTCTCCTTAGATGTACATTCAACATGAATCAGTTCAAAACAGTCCATTTCAATGAACTGATTCGAAATTTATCTTGTTTAAACTTTCTATTCATTAAAGAATCCTGATTTAAAATGTATTTCCACAAAATATGAAGCAGCACAACTGTTTTGTTTCTTGAGCAGCAAATCAGCATATTAGAATGATTTCTGAAGATCATGTGACACTGAAGACTGCAGTAATGATGCTGAAAATACAGCTTTGATCACAGAAATAAATTACATTTTAACAATAGACTACAATAGAAAATGGATATTTTAAATTGTAACATTATTTCACAATATTCCTGTTTATTGTGTTTTTGATCAAATAAATGCAGCTTTGGTAAGCAGAAGAGACTTCTTTAATAAACATTAAAAAATCTTTATTATTCCAACTTTTGACCGGTAGTGTATACTATTATAGTATGCAGTGTACTACATAGTGTATACTATATATAGTATACTATATTAATACTTTGATTTAGCTTTTATTTTTATATTTTCAGTTTCATTTTTAGTTTGTTCTAGCAATTTTGTCACATGATTTTGTCATATTCATGTCGTTTTATATATGCAGCTTTAATTAGTGTATATAATACTATAGTATTTATTTATTTTGAATCAGCTTTTATTTTTATATTTTCAGTTTTCATTTGAATTTTAATTTGTTTTAGTAATTTTGTTACATGATTTTGTCATTATTTTTTTTACACCTAAAGCTTCTTATAGCTTTAATTCATCTTTACTTCAGTTTTAAGAATTTTAGTACTTCAACGTACACTTATTTATTTATAAAGGCCATGTTTCTATTTTTCATTCAACTTTTTAAAGTTACGTTTTTCATCTAATATAATTTTTATATATATAATTTTAATTACAGAAAACTATTTCTAATAGTTTTAGTGAGCAGTAACAACATTTGATCAAATAAATGCATCCTTGGTGTAGCACAAAAATACCCAAACCTTATCAAAAATCTTCATTTTACATATAACAAAATGCTGACGTTCATACAGTGCTGTGTATGTCGTGCTGTAAATCACCTAAGTTGTTGTCGGTCAGCACTTCCTTCACTCTCTTGGTGATGGCGTACGTGTCCAGCTCCGGAGACATGGCCACCAGCTCCTGGATGCCCAGCGGCGTGTGGGGCTGCTGTGGGACCGTCATGCCCGGCGTGCTCTTCCCTCCGTGGGGCTCGGCGTGCTGCGGCTGCTGGTTCTCCTTACTGCTCTCCAGCGCCAGACTCACGGGCTCCAGGGTCATGCTGGGGTGTCCGTCCTCAGGACTCGGAGGAGGGGACGGGGACGAGCGGCTCGTCACGGGGCTCTTATCTGAGAACCAACAACCAAAGATTATAATAATTATTACAGTCAGAGGAGTTTTACATTTATTGGTTACGTTAAAACACTCAAATAATGCAATACCATGTCTATGGAAGGATAACAAAAAGATTTCAACTAGAAACAAAAATTGCTCAATATTTTTGTCTTGTTTTCCAATTCAAATATATACACATACTTGAATAAAAATGTAAAAAGAAAAAAAAAATCTGCCAGTGAGGTAAGAAAAATGACTTTGTTATTTTAAAAACTTGAATTAAGTTTATTTTTCTTACCCCACTGCCAAATATTTGTTCATGTTTTAAGCATAAACTATTAATTTTGATGTTTTTTTTTAATTTTTTTTTTAAAGAAACCAAGAATGAATATCTTAAGTCATTTTGCTTCTCAAGTAAATGTATATTGATTTAAGAATTGTTAGATATTTATTCTGGAAAATAAGACATAAATACTAAGATTTTTTTTTTTTTGCAGTGTAGGAAATAAGAAATTGTATTTTGCATACAGTAAATGAAGCTTAACTTTAATATGTTCAGCATTTTGCCATCAGAATTATCATTACGGGGAAAATGATTTTTTTTTCTCACTGTAATAAAAAAATATTGTAATTTACACAATGTAATTTATTACATTTAAATGATGTTTTAAAAACGTTATTTATAATTTTTATAATAATTACAATTTATATTACACATTTTCATCATTTTATTTTTAACCTGATTGTGTTCAGCTGTTGTAAGATTCTCATTACTATATTTTTAGCGAAATGCAGAAAAAAACAGTTATTTTATTTAAGCAGCACAGAGTGAAGCTGAACTTGAAAATGTTTTGCATTATGCTTTCATTTTCATGACAATTAAAAAGATCTGAATGCCAAAAGCAGAATGTCAAAAGTCTCTTTACTTTAATATTAAAAAATATTATAATGTATATTGCATATTATTAATATAATTATTGTTTATTGTAAGTTATATTACAATTTTTTTTTTCATTTTTAAATTATTATTATTATTATTATTTTTTTTAATCCAATTGTTTTCAATTGTTCCAAGAATATCAGTACTATGATAATAACAATTTTTTTTTAATCAAAATACAGGAAAAAAAAAAAACCAATGATATTATTTAAACATTATATCATGACTACTCTGTAATAGTAATTAATATTTAAACCTAAACTTCTTCTCGGAATTACAGAAATGAGCAAAAGCCCCTCTGGCTGTGTGTAGGATGGGTTGTTAGTGCTGGTGATCATGACTGACCCTGACTGTGGCTGTGGTTGGACAGCTGGTTGAGTCCGTGACCCAGCTGGTCCAGCAGCCAGAGCTGCATGCGTATGAACGGCTCGCGGCCCTTCTGAGTGAGCTTACTCCAGGGTTTAGGTCTGGATAACATGTCACTCACGCTGCCCTGAGACAAACCCAACACCTGCCAGAGACACACAGACATTCAAATGAGTCTGAACTAATAATGCTCGTAATAAAACCAGAACCTTACTGTTTGAAATCAGCTTTTCACTGGCAAATATTCAAGTGACCACTAGATGGTAGGAAAAGACAATCCAAGAGCTTCAGGTCGCACTGGCACTACAGTTTCAGAAAAAAATTCGTTTTAAAGAAAGGACACATTAAATTGATCAAAAGTGACATCTATAATATTACAAAAGATTTCTGTTTCAAATAAATGGTGTTTTTTCTTTTTTGGAAAAAATGTATCACGGTTTTCACAAAACTATGAAGCAGCACGACTGTTTTCAACATTGATAATAATAAAAAATGTTTTTTGAGCAGCAAATCAGCATATTAGAATGATTTCTGAAGATCATGTGACACTGAAGACTGGAGTAATGATGCTGAAAATTCAGCTTTGATCACAGAAATAAATTGCATTCTACAATATATTACAATAGAAAATAGTTATTTTAAATTGTAATAAAATTCCTCAATATGACTGATTTTCCTGTATTTTTGATCAAATAACACAGCCTTGGTAAGTAAAAGAGACTTCTTTCAAACACATAAAAAAATCTTCCAAACTTTTGAACTTTAGTGTGTATATATATTCATATTATTTTGCATGGATTTAAAGGGGTCCTATTATGCTCTTTTACAAAGTCTTGATTTTGTTTTGGGGGTGTACTAGAACAGGCTCTCATACTAGGTTGTTCGAAAACACATTATTTTTCACATATTTTACATTATTACAACACCTCTCTCCCCAGTCTGGCATGAACGGCTTGAATAGTTCCTGTATCAAATGAAGGCCCGCCTGCTGAAAGACGAAATGTGCTGTGATTGGTTAGCAAGGCCAGTGTGTGTTGTGATTGGCACCACTCGGCGCCTGGTCGGGAAAATATGCGTTGTAGTCCAAACGAGTCGTTCGTTTTAGTTTTTGAAAAGTGATTTCTGTTAAATAAAATATCTCCTTTTGAAGTGGACTTTGAGCTTTGTAACTTTGCAGATCTTTTTTATGCTCAAACAGCAACATTATAGACTAACTAAAGTTGAAAAAGTGAAAAAGCATAATAGGACCCCTTTAAGACAGGAGTATCACTACATTGCAAGTTTGCTGTTATTTCTATTTTGGAATAACATGCACAGATTAATCATTCCCAATAAGACCAGAAACATGTATTAAGGAAGTACATATGGTTTTGATTTAATGTCGTCAAAAAAATTAGACATTAATGTTGATTTGTGGGTATCAAATACCAAAACAGATGTATGCCGTTTCCACACAATAACATTACATTTGTGCCCGATTATTGTGGAAAAACCATTTCATGCACCGATTCCTTTGATCTCGAGTCATTACATGAAAACTTGCTCTCCAGCTGTGCTGTTTTAGGACACACAAACAATCTCACAACAGGGTTATTATCATTAACTAAAACTAAAACCTTACATAAAACATTTTTGTTACTTGAAATAAAATAAATGTTAACTAAAAAATATAATATAATATAATAGAATAATAGAAAAAGTAAAAAAAAAAAAAACTTATTTTCAATTAGTTCTAATCTTCATTTATTTGAAGTACTAAAATAACAACTACAAAGCAAAATAAATTAATTAAATTAAATTCAAAAATAAATAAATTAAATTAAAATGGAAAATACAGAGAATATAAAAATAAAAACATTTTAAAATATTAATAAAAAAATTCTTAATATATTAATGATACTAATAAAAGACGCACCCAATACTGAAGTTTGTAAATGGAAAATACTTTGGTGTGTAAGCAAAAAAACTATTTCAACAAGAATGTGTTTGCACACATAATTGTAGAAAAATTAAGATATTTTGAATGGACATATTTGAACTTGAGAAATGGTGTGTACTGACGTCTTTCTGCGGTTGAAACAAGATACCTTCTGATGTTCATTCAGGTTTATTTCATGCTATAACTAGTAAAGAGGAGGAGATAATCAGTTCATGAGCCGCTACAGTGATCTGTCACCACACATCATAGAGCCACAAAACGGTATTTATTGTTTGAATTTCTTTGAAAAATGACCGAATTTGAAAGCTGAGACTTTGTTTCATACCAGAAGTAACCTGCTCTGTCCTGTCTGTCAGTTTCCTCTTTGCTCTGCGATGTATTTTTCACTGCGTGAGAACATGACGAGTGGCTTGTCGGACGTAGTAACAGTAACTAAGTGGGGTGGGTCTTTGCGACGGGTCAGTTGTGATGCAGTAATAGTTTTGTATGTCTATAATTGTTAGCACACATATTGATGCTTCATGCTACTGGGTAAATTAAGTTCACTTTCTAAGTCTTTCTAACTTCTCTACATATCTCTACTGCGACACTGATGACGATTTGAATGGAAAATGTTTTGTCTTTGCACTGAGCATGTTGCCCTTTTTTGGCAATAATTTTTAATTTTCTTTGATAATGTGTGTGCGAGCTTCTCCTGTTGTTGGACTTTGCTATATATAACCCCACCTTCTCTCCGAAGATCCTCTGGCAGATCCCGTTCTTGGCCAGTTTTTCCTTCACCTGCCGGGTGAGTTCGAGGGTGTCCACCTCACGGTACATGTACATCTCGTACTGCTCAGGGGTCAGCGGCGGGACGGTGGGCTTCAGGGTTCGGGGGATGTAGGTGGGGTAGTATGATACCCGTCCTCCTCCGCAGGGTGGCTCGCCGCTGACCGACGCGTCCGGCTCCACCTTGATCTCCACCTGCCGTCCCAACATGGGCTCGTCCTCTGGCGCGGACGTTTCCTCGCCGTTTGCAGGGCAGTCTCCGTTCTCCATCCGCGGCCAGGGACGAGGCATGGACGAATGTCCCGTGGACGAAGAGGAGGAGAGCGACGGAGACACGGAGGTGAACGGGTGAGAGCTCACGCCCATCACGACCGCACCGCGTTCGGCGGACCAGTGCTGGTCGAAATACGCACCAGCATCGCCAATCTCTGACTTCACCTTACGGATGATGTTTTGGACAAAGACGGCGGGGGACAGGACACTCAGAGGCATCTGAGGGCTGCCGGTGGGATTGGACACGCACATCGGCACGGACACATTCTCTTCCTGTTTGATGAAGGGAGGCGTGGGGGGCAGCTGACCCTTGGCGGGATCCTGCAGAGCGAGACGCTCGCTGGAGGACGCCCGGCCGCACACCTCCATCTCCAGCAGGGCCTGCTGCTGCGCCTGCATCTCTCGACGGGCCTGTTCCAGGATGCTCTTGATGGTTTCGTCAGAACTGCTGCTTCCTCCGGAGCTGTTACGTCCTGATGAACAGCCCAGAGACGACTTACAATCACCTGTCCAACACAAACAGATCAGAACATGAGTTTGCATTGCTAGTCAAAAGTAGTTGTAACTTGACATGGCTTCTTTAAAAAGTGGTGCTTGTGGTGCGCAAGACACACCATATCAGCCAAACTAGCACTAGCACGTGTGTAGAACAACAATTATTATTTTTTTATTAAAAATTATAATAAATAAATAAATAAATTATTTTAATCTTACCATATTTATAATATTAAAATATAAACAAGTTACAAATTAATATTAAATATTTATATAATAGTAAAAATGCAATGATATTAATATTTTTTATTTGATAATACAATAACAAAATAAATATTTAAAATATTGAATTATCCTAAAATATTATTAATATTTAAAATATTATACATATAACATTAAACTTATTTAATTGTATTAATATTTTGTATTTGATCAAATAATACAATAATAAAACAAGTATTTAAAATATTTAATTCATATAAAAAGAATTATTATTATTTAAAATAATTTATTAACAATTAAACAGAGCAGACAGACATGTTATTAATAGTGCGTTTCCTGGGATATTGAATCCATAATTTTGTCATTGCTTGCACCTACAACACTGCAAAATTATTTTTGTCTTTTTATCTCAACATCCTTCGATAAACAAGATAAATTGTGCAAGATATTAAGAGAATATATTTTCTGAGAATATCTTTAAATTTGTTAAATATTTTTTCAAATATATGCTTTTTTGTTCTATTATAAAAAAATAATATTTAAAATATTTAATGCTCTAAGACACTGTAAAAATATTTTTTAATCTGTATATTTGTCTTTATATCTTATATATCTTAACATCCTTTAATAAGCAAGATAAATTTACCTTAGAAGCAAAATTACATAAGACAGTAAGAGAATATATTTTTAGAGAACATAATTTGAAATGATTTTTTGGCCATTTTTGTTATTATTTAAAATTTAATTCATTTATTTTAGTATATACCTCACTTAATGTTGTTATAGCTAGGCTTAAATATATATTTAAGCATATATTTATTTAATAAATTGAATTCAGGATATAGTCACATAATTTGGCTCCTCAGATACCTGGATGTTTTTTTGTTTGTAGTGAAGTAAGTCATTTTGGACAACGAGAAGAAGATTCCAACAAACATCAGGCATCCTATTATGCAAAAGAATCCTATAACAGTCACGTATGCGCAGATCAAAGCTGGTTTCACTGCTGCTGTGTGTTATTGTGTAGGTAGCAGTGTGAGATTCATAAACTGCCTGTGGATTTGGTGTCTTTGTACCCACCTCTTTGTGACTGGATCTCCTTCTTGGCCTGCTCTAGAATGTTCTTGATGGCATCATCTGACCCATTTTCAGGAGTTCGGATGCGAGGAGTGATGCTCCCTATCAGAGAGGGTAAAGGAGAGAGAGGAGGTGAGGTGAGTGGGCCGGCTGATCAGAGAGCAGCTCCAAAGCCTCGCGCTTGATTGCTAGATCAATAGCTGCCTTTGAGAAGCTGGCATCAAGTGAGGGTGCGCTAACACGTGAACGCTTTACTTTCAAAACCCAGAAAGAGAGCATCACAACAAATGTAGGGTTTGGGAGGGAGCGCGGAAGCTAGAAACGCTTGTACAGGAAACCGGACTAGTTCTCTCTGGGGGTCTGAAATGGTTCGGTGGGGTTTAGAGGGATGAGACATCTTCAGGATGTCAGACTGGCCTGTGGGATTGAGCGAAGACATGAAACACAATTCACAAACCATGAACGTCCATAATGTGGAATCAAATCAGAAGGAAATAGCAGGTGGATAATATTGGTTGTGATTTTATATATTTTTACCATGATATTGTGTAGAAGAAATATAGCCTTTATGGTTATTTAAAATGTATGCATTATTGTTGTATTTACTGTAAGTCAACATTAACCCTTACTCTAAAATCGGATTGGTTAATATTAATGTTGTCTTAGGACCAATAAAGATGCTGCTCCAAGAAGATCTTTTGCTTGACACAAACGTAAATTCACCAAATGTATCCAACAAAAATACTATCATATATGAAATAAATAAATATGGTTTATTAATACAGCATTATTAAACATTTGATCTCATAAAATGTTCAGCTGCATTGTCATTTGTCATGTAATGTTAGGATATGTAAGGATTATTAATAATTATTTTATAATTATATTATTATTTTTTATAATATTATTTTATAATGAATATATATATAGATTTACTTTTAATCATTTGTATTTTTTTGTAAATGTAATATTTTATTTTAATAATTAATTAATCATTAATTGCTTAATTTTGATGAGAAAAAAATCATTAATTAATTAATATAAATATTTTAAAATGCATATGAATTTATTATATATTATATATTTCAGGTTGGTCTTGCTAATATTTATTTTTTATCATTTGTAATTTTTTGTAAATTAATATTTAATTTTAATCATTAATTTCATTTAAATGAATAATGTATTTAATATTTTAATAATTTGATTTAATTTATTACTATCAAAATAAAATATGGAAAAAAATATATATATACAGGTGCATTTCAATAAATTAGAATGTCGTGGAAAAGTTCATTTATTTCAGTAATTCAACTCAAATTGTGAAACTCGTGTATTAAATAAATTCAATGCACACAGACTGAAGTAGTTTAAGTCTTTGGTTCTTTTAATTAGAAAAAAATATTTAATAATAATCTTTATTATTAATAAATAAAAACAATACATATAAACTGTTTAGCATGATACAGTTTAGCATTATTTTATTAAAGGGGTCATATGATGCAATTTCAAGTTTTCTTTTCTCTTTGGAGTGATACAAGCTCTTGGTGCATAAAGAAGATCTGTAAAGTTGCAAAGATGTTTAGCTGTATTTCCCTTGAAAAGAATACTGTGGTACAGTGATGAGGTCAAGATGTTTCTACCTATATGTATTTCAGGTAGGTCTAGCTAATGTGTTTGTGATGTGTTTGTCAATAAGGAAAGTGCCTCTTTGAACTCAAAGGCGGGATTTTCCTGCAGTGCTGCAGTTTCTCTGGACGGTTTCGTTCCACTCACCTCGCTTGCGAACCTGGATGGTGCGTAACGCCAGGATGTTCTGCTCATCCGACAGGAACTGCTTCATTTTGATGAAAGGCTCTTTGCCCTTGACGGTGAGTTTCCTCCAGGGTTTGGGTCGAGCCAGGATCTCGCTGACCGAGCCCTGCGAGAGGCCCAGCACGTAGTGGCCGAACACACGCTGACCGATGTTGTGTTTCAGCAGCTGCTCTTTGACCTGAAAAGCGATTTCTGCCGTTTCCAACTGATTGTCGTCTCCTCCCCCCGAGCTTCCGCTCTCCGATTGGTCACTTGGCATGCCTGTCTCCATGGCGACGGACATTGAGGCGTTATGATTGGCTGACATGAGGGCCGCTTTGGCGGCGTAGAGGGCGGTGGGGAACGCCATGATGGAGCTGCCGTCTTTCTTGAAGAGCGGAGACAGGAGCTGCTTCTGCAGGAGCTGATCTCCATGAAGTTTCTCGCCCGAGAAGGGCGACACTGAGAAGGGGCGGGGCAGTTCATGGGCAGAGAATGGCGTGTCAGTGTTGGGCGGTCCTGGGCTGGAGGAAGTGCGGCCATCTATGGGCAAAGTTCCTGGAGGGGAGGAATATGACCCCGCCGGGTGACTCACATGCTTACTGCAGTCCTCAGAGTGACCCTCATCTTAGACAGAGAGAAACGATACATGTTTATTTGATCAAATTGATAGTTATGTATAAACTCTGACTGGATATTCAATACCGCTGATGTGACCAAAATATTTTATAAATTTAAAAATCTAAAAAATTCTACAGTTTAGGATTAAAAATTTTTTTTTTGTAATATTTCATTTTAATATAATCATTCATTTTAATTTAAATTAATTTATTATTTTAAATAGTATTTTGATTTAATTTAATAATAGATCATTATTATTAACATTTATTACTATAAAATGAAACTTATAATACATTATTAATAAATGTAATTATTATTAATAAATAAAAACAGAAAATAAAATAAAAAACAATATAAATAATTTAGCTTGATACAGTTTAGCATTATTAAACAACATACATAAAATGCATACTGTAGCTGCATTACCATAGTACCCTTTACCATGATTTGGCATGAATAACATATTCATGTACCATGGTATAAAGGCAGTGTTATTTTAGTATCACTAAGATACTAAAGTGGATGCTGCACACTGGTGGTGGTTGAGGAGAGACCCCCCCCACATGATTGTAAAGCACTTTGGGTGTACAATAATATACAATAAAGCGCTATATAAATGCATCATTCATTCATTCATTCATTTTTTAATATATATATATATATATTCTTAAATTTAAGTTTTAGTATTTTTTTGTTTTTCTAATTTTTATTATTATTATTTTTTTAAATATGTCTATATTATTTTTATTCATTTGTATTTCAGTTTTAGTTAGTTTTTTTTACTACATCAAGGTAAACTTGATGTTGCTTTGGCAGCTAGCTGAAATCAAATAATTATTAGTTTTTTTCCCCCAGTTAACATTTCAAGTAACAAAAAATATTTTTATGGTTTTAGTTTATTATCCAATGTACTTTAAAGATGGAAGGGAAAAGTTCAGTGACACATCCGTGAACATAAACAGACACATCCTTACCGCTGTTGTGTAACACTCTGACTTTATCCACAAGAAATTTGTGAGAGGGCAGAAAGGCATCTTTGTCCAGCAGCAGAGCCTCAGCGGTTTTGGCTGATTCCTGCACACACACACACACACACACACACACACACACAAACACACACAGGGGCAGTTAAACTCTCATGATCGATGCAGATCTACATTATGGATGACGCTAGTGAGGCGTTCACACGGATCGCTGTGGCGTTTCCTCATTGACAGATGCAGGCAACTGTTTTTCATGGAGAACTTTATTTGTCTTTTATTTGAGAGGGTCCGTAACCGTATGTCAATATAACGCAGGACTGTTAAATTACCCTACAGCTCTGCAGGAAGAACACTTGCTTCACTCACCTGGGATGAACTTCCGTTGGCTGATGCCAGTTTCATGGCTTTCAGGATGCTGAAGGAGACACAACGATACGTTAACATCAACATCATCAAACGTCATCTTTATAGCATGTGTTCCTGCAAAACCTCACCTGAGTTCAGTTTTGATCTCTTCATAATCCAGCTGAGACTGTAGCTTGGCCTCCAGGGTCTGTGAAGACACAAGATGTTAATTATGGGTCATCTATAAATTATTACAGTCCAGAAAGACAACAGATGCAAACTTAACCAGACAAAGTCTAAATCTGATTTGTTTGGTTTCTAATCAAATCCAAATGATGCTTTAAACATACACTGCTGCTCAAAAGTTTGGAGTTGGTTTAATTTTTTGGAGAATATTTCAAAAAAATTATGAAATATTTTTCTAATTTTAAAATAAACATATTGTAAAATGTAATTTATTCCTGTGATCAAAGCTGAATTTTCAGCATCATTACTCCAGTCTTCAGTGTCACGTGATTCTTCAGAAATCATTCTAATATTTCTGATTATTATCAATGTTGAAAACAGTTGTGCTGCTTCATATTTTTGTGGAAACTGTGATGCATTTTATTTTTCAGGATTACTTTGATGAATAGAAAGTTCAAAAGAACAGCATTTTTGTAACATTATAAATGTCTTTACTGTCACTTTTGATCAATTTAATGCATACTTGGTAAATATTAATTTCTTGAAAAAAAGGCAACAAGTTTGTTTATTAATGCTGTTTTTGCACTATTTTACAAAAGTGATGGAATCTCTGGATTTTTGGATGCAGTCTAAGTTGCTTTGGATAAAAGCAAATGCAAACAGTAAAATGTGCTAAATGGAGCTGAGAATACTATTCATATATGCTAATACATTCATATCAGCCAAAAATACTTTGAAAATGTGTGTTGCTTTAAAACAAATCTGCAGCCTATGAGTTCCATAGAAACAACTGAGCTTGCAGTAAATATATACTTTTAAACTGTAATATCCTGACCACATATCATGGCTAAAATAACACACTCTCACCTCTATAGCTTCTGACTTATAGGCCAGCTGCCGCTTCAGCTCGGCGATCTGATTGGCCGAGGAGTCCTGGACTTCCTGTAAGGTGAACTGGAGTCTCTGGACGTTCTCGAGCAGTCGCAGGATCTCTCTGTCCTTGGAGAACAGCACCGCCTCCAGCCGGGACAGCGAGGTCTCATCTCGCTCCTCGCGCTCCCTCTCCTGAGACGGCAAATGAAAGGAGATCAGGCATGGGCAACATGAAACTGTCTTTTCAACTTCGAAATCTCCTCCTGCTCTCTGGCTGCCTATAATCACAGCACCTCAAAGAGCCGCTAATGAGGTTCCAGTGTTGTGGGAGCAACTGATCATTTCCTCCCACTGCAGATTGGACGTGTTAAGGTGGCAATTTGCAGTCGCCCCGGCTTTCATCTAAAAGAGCGAGTCATTCGTACCTCCTTGGGTCTGTCCTCTGATGGGCCGGTCCCTTTAGAAGTGCCGGCGAGCTGCTTCTTCAGCCTCTCCATCTCCCTCTGGGCCAGATCCGCTCTCTGCCATCAAACACACAAGTTTGGAAAACTTCAGAGGAGCTGAACATCCCGCTTGTGCGTGCAGTGACCCCAAAAATATTTCGACACTTGCGCCACACTTAAAGCATATAAAATAATAGTCCGATTTGGAACAGATGATACACCTGTTGGACACAATTTGTTAAATAGATTTTTTATCAAGTTAAAGGTCTTTTGGTATAATTGTACAAACGTCCTCCTTCAGCTCGTGCTTCACGTGTCTTTTTGCTGTCAGATCTTTACTGATTTTTTATAAACATAAGAATAACTTTGATATTGCTAGTAATATTTCAAGATGAACACATACTGAACTGAAACAACTTAGCTTGACTTGATTAGCCATACATCGTTTATTAGAAAAATCATGTTCAAATGTGAGTATTAAATATGATCATTAGGCTTTTGAGGAATGTTTATTTGTTCATCTCTCAGTCATCATTGTATTGCATTGCATTATATGTTTTGAAACTACAGAGCTTTGATCATAAATGTAAGCATTTAAATAGCATCTTACTAAGAAATATTAAAAAAAACATATATTTGAGTGATTTTAGTATAGCAAGTTAAACTACGAGAAACAAGCTGAAATAAATAAGTTGTTAAATATATTATTTTATTGACATTTGTTTTATTTCAAATAACAGAAAATGTTAATTTTTTATGGTTGTAGGTTTAATTTAATAAAACTATAGTAACCCTGGTGCCGTAAGGGTCTTTTTCGGCCACTTTTATTGCAGACTATTGTTTTTTTTTTTATATTTTGAATTTTTTTATTTTTTTTTATTATTTTTTTTATTTTAGTTAAAATGTTAGTAATGTAGTGGTTTGATTTCGTCATTTTTATTCGTTTTTTATTTTTTTCTTCAGTTTTTGTTTTAGTTCTTTTCATACGTCAATTAAACTAAATTAAAATGAGAAATTAGCTAAAATAAGTTTTTGAAATAATTGTCTTTATTTCAGTTAATATTTCTTTTATTCCAAATAACTTTTAATAATTTTTTTAATGTTTGTAGTTTTAGTTAACTATAAAAACCCTGGTGTCAGAAGTATTTTTAAGCCACTTTTCGTGGATAAAAAAAAGCAAGCAATCAGCGCAATGAGGAAACTAACAGCCCTCCTCGTTCGCCACATCGCTCTCGTCTCTCAGCATCCATCTCTCTCTCCTGTCCTCCGCCGCTCGCACGGCACCATGGGAAAGAGTGCCGGCTAATCACGGGCCTGCGAGAGCGAGGACGAGGAGGGTGGTGGGGGAGGAAGAGGGGCTGCAGGGGCGTCTAATTAAACTCAAAGCTTGATTACGAAGGTGATTATCTTCACAACGCGGCGTCTCAATCAGAGGCTGAGAGGAGGGCACCGCACTCACCTGGCTGGCCTTCTCTAGGTTCGCCATTAGCGCGCCCATCTCCTCCACTCTGGAAGACACAAACCACACGTTAAACATCAAACCGCCATCACGTTTAACGCTCACAAGCAATTACACACAGATTCATGCTGCTGATAAAATGCACAGAGTGTCATGTTTAGTTGGGAACTTGTTCTGAAATGAGTTTGCCAAGAGACACGATACACAAAGGAATAAATAACAATAATTCTAGCATTTAGACAAGTAGTTAACTATATTAAGTTTGCTTATGTTAACTAGCATAGCTATCAGCTAGTTAACATAATCTTGATGCAGGTTTGATGAATAAAAATAAATAAATAAATAAATAAATAAAACCAAAACAAACCAAAACAAAACAAAACAAAACAAAACTCAGCTAGTTGCAATTTGCCAAGGCAATATTTCTCATTTTCATTTATTTTAACTTGGTGCATTAAACTAACTAAAACTGAAATAAAAAAAAGGAAAAATAACTGTAAAAATAACAAAAACACACAACAAAATGACTAAACCTTTAAACAAATTAAAATGAAAATGTAAAATATAAAAATAAGAACTAAGTCAAAATATTAATAAAAACTAGAATTGTGTGTTTATGAATATAAATAATATATTGTGTTTAATAATAATGTTTAATAATAAGATTTTAATAATAATAATAATAATAATAATAATTTAGTATTTAATAATAATAATGTTATTTTAAATGAATATTCAATTACTTTTAATTGAAAGAAAAAAATACTTACAAAAAATACAAAACAAACAATACTGTTTATTTTAGTGAAATGTTATGTACATGTATGGAAAATTTGATAGAATTCTATATTATATAATATCACATTATGTACATATATGTAAAATATGATACTTATATATTTAGTATATAATATTAGATTACATACATATATGTAAATAAAATGTATATATTTCTAAAAATGTATATAAAAAACATTTATATGTATATATATATATATATGTGTGTGTGTGTGTGTGTAATTAAACTCACTTAAGTCTCACAAATCTTAAACATACGAAGAGTAACATTTCCTGCACTATTTTTAGTTGGACACACAGCTAAAAGTAAAGCCTTCAGTGAGTCATTTATGAATTCAGTAAGTTAATAATGTGAACATTCTGTTTAACACTGTACAAAATCTGTATTGCATAAAGCGCTATAGAAATAAAGGTGACTTGACTTGAACGTTTCATCAGACTGATTCAAACTGGTAACTTTGAGCTTGAGATTCGATTTGAGTGATTCAATAAAAGAACAGCCTTATAAGATTTGTCAGTCAGACTATGCTGGTTGTGATGCATGTTTTTTGAGTGCAGCAAGCGAAGACGATGCGATAGAAAGATGTGAAGTCAGTGTTTCTTTAACCATCACTGAATTTCAGGAAACTCTTTTGTTAGATAAGAATATTATAAAATTGCTAAATGCATTGCCATTTACATCACAGTGCAGAAACGATACCGAATGCACAGAATAAGCTACTCAAGTATTTACACATACTTCTGCCTAAAAAGTGTCCTTTTCTCCAGAGAAACCTCGCAAGGCACAAACAGAAGAAATAAATAAATGAACACAAGTTCAGAAGTTCTTAAGGGAGTCACTGAAGTCAGTAAAATGCAAGGTTTGCTGTCATTAGAGTCGAGTGAGTCATATCTTATCTAGCGCTGCGTTCGGCATCATCGTATCCCAACATGCCCACACACACACACACACACGCGCTCGCTCGCTCGCTCGGCACAATCAGAGAACTCTCATTTGAATAGCGTCTCGGGGAGATTATTCATAAGGTTTGTTTGAAGTTCAACAGTTTCCTCTCAACCATCAGGGAGTTGATTTTCAAAAGGTGGAGAGGCAGCGGAATAAAGAGGAGTGAAAGATTGATTAAACATGTGAGGCTCTGAGGTTGCGCTAAACAAAGATACCTTTCTCAATTAGACGAGATTTGCTTTAAGAGCACAATCAGAGAAATTTAGTCTGAGGAGAGGACCGTTCAGAGCACTCGCCAGCCGCACGGGCCTTTGAGTTTCTCCGTCTGCCGCCTGTCTGAGTCGAGATCGTCAACGCAATCGTATCATCAGCGGCTGCATCTACAGTGGGTACGGAAAGTATTCAGACCCCCTTAAATTTTTCACTCTTTGTTATATTGCAGCCATTTGCTAAAATCATTTACGTTAATTTTTTTTCCTCATTAATGTACACACAGCACCCCATATTGACAGAAAAACACATTCTGTCAATATGGGGTGCTGTGTGTACATTAATGAGGAAAAAAATTTAACTTAAATGATTTTAGCAAATGGCTGCAATATAACAAAGAGTGAAAAATTTAAGGGGGTCTGAATACTTTCCGTACCCACTGTATATCTATCAGAACTGGACCAGATTTATTTGAGGTGTAATCTAGGAGCATAGTCGATTGGGACAAATCTATTAAAGGCCTTTCAGTGGATGGGTTAAACACAGAGAGGGCTGCATGAGTTTTAGTTGACCGAAAATGGCTTGTAAATGAAACCTTGTGACCTACTGACATCAGATAATGTCAAACTTTAAGACCAGGTAAACATCTTATTTGACACTGGAATACTGTAGCATACTACTCATACCAACTTGTAAAATGGGTGCATTTCTTCTTTTCTCTAGCTTGCTTCCTCATCTAGTTTCTAGTCTATTAAACCTGGCATTGTATGATTGTATGAATATCGTTGGTTCTTTGACTGAAAGTTCCTGTTTTGTAAGTTGCCTTGGCTAAAATCATCAGCTAAAAACATAAATGTTAATATAAATGTGTGACACTGTACACTGTGTGAGATGCCGTATCCCAGAATGCAATGCACTCGACTGTGGCAAAAAATCTGCAGTTAAAATGTTAGATTGAAATGTTAAGACCAAATCTGAATTGATTTTTTTAAATTTTTTTTATTGTCATAGAGGTGCATGCATGTGGCCACAAAATGAGTTGCACTAAAATGGAAAAAATAAAT
Organism: Sinocyclocheilus rhinocerous; assembly: GCF_001515625.1. Lineage (NCBI taxonomy): Eukaryota > Metazoa > Chordata > Actinopteri > Cypriniformes > Cyprinidae > Sinocyclocheilus > Sinocyclocheilus rhinocerous. The sequence goes on from NW_015652777.1 coordinate 145,225, forward strand.
AATAAATAAATAAATAATATATTATAAATAAGATTTTATATATT
>NW_015652777.1:145405-145646 GCF_001515625.1 Sinocyclocheilus rhinocerous
GAAAATCAACAGAAAATAATATAAAAATAATAATTGCTGACATGCCATCTGAACACATCTCACTGAATTAAACATGCTTATGATGAGATCGTAAAATTATAAATTAAAAACAATTACAATTTAATTTAATATAAATTATTCTTAATGTTTATTATAAAATTATTACAATTTGTAAATAATAAAATTATAAATTATAAATTATAAACTGTAGAAACCCAATTCAATCCTGCCGAAGAAAGAA
>NW_015652777.1:145753-148736 GCF_001515625.1 Sinocyclocheilus rhinocerous
TCAATCCTGCCGAAGAAAGAAAATACAGCTACAGGAACAGACTAGTCTGTTTTGGGGGTTTTAGAGGGATTTTGGACACTTGTCAGCTGGTTATGCATGAAAAAAGTAGTGTGTTCAAGCTCAGATCAGGTAGAAAACTAACTTTAAACCCTTAACTAGGATCAGAGAGGTTCAGTTGCGGATGAGACTTGAATGGAAATGCAGGTTTTGTGTGAAGTCACAGCAGCAACAGAAGGGAAGAGAGATGCTCTGTTTCCGTTGTGTTGCTTGCAATGACAAATCAAACATGTAGCTTGAGATGAAATCACAGAAACAGGAAATGAAGATCAGAGAATACAAAAACATAATAAACATCAGCATTATATGGACACAGTAAATAAGTCTCTTACTTTTCCACCATTTCTTTGTCGTATTTACACCGTAGTTCCTGCAGCTCTGTTCGGGCCGAGTTCAGTGCTGGGAGACAGAGAAACGGGTGCCATTATTGACCTCTGACTTCATATCAAGCCTCAGTCGACCTCACTGTTTGATACGGATCTTACATGACTGAAGCGCTTTGATCCGGTCCTCAGCCTGGCCGAGTCTGACAGGCAGCGAAACGTCTGATTCATGTTCCTCCCTGTGGAAACGGCGAGACAGAAGAGAGATCAGAACAGGAAGTGACTGAAACCCCCACTGAGAAATTATGAAACCCTTGAATGGATCTCTGGAAACTCTGCTAAGCGTCTTATTCAGAGATGAATACAGTAGCATACTACAGCATGTAAATTGCTAAATGTGAAGTATATAACAGAGTACACAGTGTGAGATGCAGATTAAAAACTATGTGATTAAAACTATATATATATATATATATATATATATATATATTATAATTCATAACTATAGAAGTAGACAGTATGCAATATATGATCAATGGAAAAAAACATTATAACTATATTGAGATCCAAACATCTTCATTTGGTGCATTTAAAATGATAAAGGCCTGTGTATAAAGCAGTTCTATGTGAATAATGGCTAAACATAGTTAAAGATTTAATTGATTGTTACTTTCTTATGTTCATATTCATAGTGTTGCAGTAGGGCACAGAAGTAATTTCATTACAACATATCAAAATCTGCAACAGACGCCTCTAAGTATTTATTTATCTATTCAATTTTAGGTGTGATATCCCACAAGGCAATGCACTCAACTGAGACAAATTATGTGCATATCAGTCACAATTCTTAAAATTTTTACACAAAAAAGCACTTGATGCAATGCACTTGAATGAGACAAATTATTCCATAAGGCAATGCACTCGGTTATGTGCATATCAGTCACAATTCTTAACATTTTTACACAAAATTTGATTACAAATTATAATTTAATCAACTTTTTTTTATATATATTTTTTTAAATAGAAATAATTATTGCTGATATGCCAAATGAACAGCATTTACTGAACTAGACAGATATACAGACATAGAGCATATAGTATGCAGTATGTTTTGTGTCAGATCTTCTGTGGGTTACGTACCCTTCCTGTGGGTCCTGGTGATTTTGGAGCGGGGCGTCTCCATCCTGGACGTTCTGTGTGCTGTTTGGTGTCATCATGTGGGGCCGCTGTGACGACGCCTCCCCCGTCTCCACGGTTACAGGCCCCACCTCTGTGTGTTCTAAACACAATTAATTACATTGTAACCAGTCCAATCTCTCTTTGGAATAACAAGTGCAACCTAACAGTGATCAGATAAGATTTTCACATTTCACATTTTTCTTGAAAGAAATTAATTTATTCAGCAAGGATGCATTAAATTGATCAAACATGACAGTAAAGACATTTGTAATATTACAAAATATTTATATTTAAAATAAATGCTGTAATTTAGAATTTTCACCAAACAATCCCAAAAAATTGTGTCACGGTTTCAACAAAAATATGAAGCAGCACAACTGTTTTCAACATTAATAATAAGAAATGTTTCTTGAGCAGCAAATCAGCTTATTACAGTGACAGACTCATTTTAATATACTGTATATATATATATATATATTATTTTTTTTTTTTGCTATATTTTGGTGGATAAAAAAAACTCTTTTTGAGGGCAGATTTAAAGTGAAAAATTATTCATAATTGAATTAAATATTTATTTTATTCTAAAAATGCAAGTTTTTTTGTTTAGGGTTGGGTTGTAGGTTATGGTTAGTCTGATTGATTTGATTTATATCAGAAGTCAATCAAAAGTCTCCAGTAACACTATAAAAATATTTTTTCTAAGTTTTAAAATAATTATTGGATTATTGGAGTATGTCTTACAAGAAAATACTATTTTAGTCTTTGTAATTTAAAAATGTAAATTTTAATTCAATGTGTTACTTGCTGTTTCTTTGTAATTCTTTGTAATATTTACCATGCAAGTTAAAAATTGTTTCTATGTTGTAACTTAAATTAGAGTAGTATGAGTCATAAATGCTTAGTATAATGTTTAATTCATTGTTTTCAATAATAAGAACAGAAACCGTATATATAGTAATTTATTGGGCTGTTCCCCTTTAAGAAAACATTGCCCATAATGCTATTCAGATAGAGAGCGCGCTGAGAAGACGTGAACGGAGTATGTGTGTATGCTGCTAAAGTGAATTAATCCCTGTAAAACTACCTGAAACTACAGTAAATCAGTTCTTTTGTTTTAATTCAAGTCGTCAGAGTTCATTATTGCTTGTTAAGCGAAGAAGACACGACATTCTAAACCATTTTTTTCAGTGTAGAGAACAATGTGTGTATGTGAAAGAGCATACTGTATGTTATAGTTTATCGTGTGTTTTAGACTCTGACCTGCTTTGTCAAGGCACTCCAGGTGTTTTCTCCAATGCTCAGAGATTTCTGTGACCAGAGGGTCACCGTCAGGAGCCGAACGCTGAAGTTCTGCCAGACGCTCCTGTGTGGCCTGCAGCAGCGGAGCCGGATCTGCACACACACAGACACAGACACAGACACAC
>NW_015652777.1:148843-163774 GCF_001515625.1 Sinocyclocheilus rhinocerous
ACACACACACACACACACACACACACAGACACACACACATACACACAGATGCAAAGCTACTTTAGTGTACTTTGCGGACAAAAAAAGGTCAGTTGTAGGCTGTCATTAGACCTTAGGTTAGATGCTGTGCTGAACTTAACATGGATGAAAACGAGGCTGTGAGGGACAGACTTACAGTCTTTTTAATGGCATGCATTGTATAAAGGCCTTAGATCACGTCCTTTTCACAACTCACAACTTTCAAACTGTTATATGAAGTTTTTGTCTACTGAAAGTTTCTTTCAGAAAGGCGATTCATAAGCTGAACAATCGGTGCGTTTTTAAACAACATTACAATCTAACGCACTGTACTTCAGTCCCTCACAGCCTCACTTTCACTCCCTGGCACTACCCTGACTAAGGTCAATAGTGTAGCAATTCATGAAGCACTTCTCCCACTGAAATCACTTTAATAAGCAGCTTTCTGGTCAACATGGCGAATCTGTGCAACCAATTTGAACACAAACAAAATCTGCGTGAGGAACTTTTTTTGCCCTCGCGCGAAACTCCCAAACACACGGCTTCCTATTGGACTTTGCTTGCGAAATTTCACAGAGCAATTGTAAATGTGAACACACCTTTAGACTTTCTACAGTTCTTATTTAATTTAACTGACTAATATAATGCTAAAAAACATAATAATAATAATTATAATTTTTGTAAAATTTACATTGTATTTTTTATTCATTAAAATTAATAACAATAATAATAATAATAATAAACAAACATGTATTGAACACTTAGTTTACATAATATAAAAAAATGTAACCTAAGAAGTCTCTTTCCTGTTTAAAGGGGTCATATGATGCGATTTAAATTTTTCCTTTCTCGTTGGAGTGATACAAGCTCTTGGTGCATAAAGAAGATCTGTAAAGTTGCAAACACTAAAGTCTCAAATCCAAAGAGATATTCTTTATAAAAGTTAAGAGTTAACCACACCTACCTAAATACAGTATGTGGAAAATAATGTGTTTTTTTAACCTTAAACCGCATAAACACATTTCATTACACCAAATACACAAAATAATGTTCTTTTTAGCAACATCATATGACCCCTTTAATAACATTGGTAACACTTTACAAAAAGAAACAAGCAGCTAAACATTAATTAAATACATTAACTAATGAGAAATTAATTTGATACAGCATTTTTTATAATAATTTTTTTTTTATGTTCACGGTAACTAAGGTCCATTAAATAATATTAACATTCTAATAGTGTATTAGTAAGAGTTGAAATTAACATAAACTAAGAGTAATAAACACTTTTCATTGTTAGTTCATGTAAACAACTGGAAGCTTATTGTAAAGTGTTACCAAAACATCATTTCCCACATCAGAACGAATCAAAATATTCCTTCTATATCGCTAAAAACCACCAACCTCAGCTGCTTAACTTGTTTCCAAATACTTATCTAGACAAATCTAACAAAGTAGAAAAGGATAAAAAGTCACCCAAAAAAGAAATAGTATATATATATATATATAAAGGTGAGATTCTTTAGCACAACAGAGGAGCTGTTTTGCAATGCATGTGTCTCAGCGAGGGGCCCATGGGGCCAACTAGGAGGCTGTTTCTGCGCTAACAAGTCTCCTCTGGATCATTTGATCATTTAAATTATTATGCCAGGAATCCTCAGGAGGCGACTCGGCTCTCCACATCACAGGGCTGTTTTTAATCTTCCGTCTTCCCTTTCTTCCCCTGAAAAAGTTCAGCACGGCGCGGCTCAGAGAGGAGCCGTGCTCCTGTTGTGTACCTGGCAAAGGAGGTGACTCCCCGAGCCGGTGCGCGGAGAGAGAGGAGGCTCATGGGAGCGCGGCTTGCACGTGTGCACTTTGTTACAAAAGCACAGTGGATATTGCGTCAGTCACTTGGGACGCTGCTTTTAAGAGTAGTATAACTCCTTTTACACAAAGACGACGGCTTAAATCAGCGCATCAACTCCTTTATCGCTTTCTTTTAAGTTCTAATGATCAAACCCTTCAGGCTTTATTCTCCAACGCAACCAGCGATGCTCCTCAATCAGACGCTCGGAGTGAAACTCTGCAAACTAGATGCATTTGCGAGACGGCGGAAATCACATTATGGAAGTCGCTGTAGATATTAAAGTGTGTTTGCGTGTCTGAATGATGTCTGGATGCATCTGGATTAAACTGAAGCAGGAGCTGAGACACATTGCATGTGGCTTCTGCTTAATTCCCAGAGAAAGAAACCAATAACACAGTATCAAAAGGAAATTTTTTTGCACATATTTGCACATATACAACATATTTATTTATTTGTTTGTTTGATTTCTCACATGGTGCCATAGCTATACTGTGGTTTTTTTGGACATGTGCATCAATAATGCCATGATATTCTAGGAAGCAGATTCAGTACCATGGTATATTTTAAAGTACCATAGCATTACCATCTGATGTCATCACTGTACCATTTTTGTTGTTGTTGTTTTACCATTAAACTGAAATTCATGTACCATGCTATTCACATGAAACTCCAAATACCATGGTATTCTTTGCAAATATACCATGATGGCAGTACCATGGTACTGAATGAATTTCAGTGCCAAGGTATATTTTAAAGTACCATATAATTACCTCATACCATCAATGTACCATAGTACCACCACAGTATATTTTTTGGTAAAAGACTGTACTTTATATATGATATGATGTATATGATACTGAAACGTATGTACCATGGTATTTATAATGGTAAATATGGTACTTTTTTATGTGTACCATATGGTGCCATGACAATAACATGGTATTCTTGGAGTAAATATTGTATAGTATATCATATATCATACAACACTCCCAAAAATAAATAATAAAAATAATAAATCATTTATATATATATATATATATATATATATATATACATTTACATTTAGTCATTTAGCAGACGCTTTTATCCAAAGTGACTTACAAATGAGTTCATTCCCCAATCTGATGTGAGCATAAGCATTGGGACAATTGAATTTAAAGCAAATGTAAAAGTTTAAAAGCTAATATTTAGTTGTGAATCCCTTGCGTGCAATCACAGCAGTGAGTCTGCCACCCACAGACATCACCAGACTCTTGCTTTCATCCATTGAAATGCTTTTCCCAGCCTTTAATACAGCTCAATTTCAACTGTTGATTGTTTTGGGGAGTTTCTGCCTTTAGTCTCCTCTTTAGCTGGTGAAATTTGTTCCAGAGGCAGCCATGCATGCCCACACCACCTCCACTTCACAGATGAGGTTGTATGCTTAGGATCATCTGCGGTTCCTTTCTTTTTCTCCACACTTTTGCTTTCCCATCACTTAGATAATAGATCATCTTTGTTTCATCTGTCCATGAAACTCTTTTCAAAAACTCTACTGGCTCACCTTTGTGATTTTTTGCAAACTCTAATCTTGCCTTTCTATGTTTGCTGCTGATCTGAGGTTTGCATCTTGCTGTGTAGCCTCTGGACAGTAGATTGTCAGACCATCACTCCAGCTTTCTGGAGATTGTTGGTGATTTTACAGATACTTATTTTAGGGTTCTTTTTCACAGCTTTTATGATTTGTCTGTCTTCATCGGCTATTGTTTTTCTCAGCCGATCAGGTTGTTGTTGGTTGTTGTAGTCGCCGGTGGTTTATTCTTTTTCAGGACAATCCAAACTGTTGATTTCTCCATGCCCATTGTTTTTGACATAGCTCTAATTGAGTTCCTCTTTTCTTTTAGCATCCAAATTGCTTGCTTGTCTCTCAAAGTCAGCTCCCTCGTCTTCATCCTGGTTTGTGTGTGTCGTCATCAAATGCAAGACACAGAATGCAGAAGCAATGGCTATAACTGATACAGCACATTACCTGCTTTTAATATCTGAACAATTAATGCAACAGGACACAACTGATCATTTAGAAAGACCTGTGAGTCAACTGTCCCAAGACTTATGCTCACATCACATAGGGCATGAAACTCTAAAAGTGCTGATCTTCTTAGTTGGTAAAACATCTCTGTGTTAAATCACCCAATAATAAAATGTGACATTCTGTACTTTTGTCTCATATTTATCTTTTAATCATATTTACAGATTTTTTTGACACCACAGCAAACAGAGCAATTTTGCCTTTACTGTCCCAATACTTATGGAGGGCACTGTATATATACGTATATATATATATATATATATATATATTAGTGCTGTCAATCGATTAAAAAAAATGTACTAATTAATCACACATTTTTCTGAAATTAATCGCGATTAATCCCACCTAACATTAAAGTTTTTAAATATACTTTTATATTATCCATTCAACATTACAGCATAATTGAGAGCTACCAATTTTAACATTAATAGACTTTAAAAATAACTTCTAATTTAAGTGAACTTAAAACAATCTTCACATAAACCCATTATAATAAATGTCATATTTACCTGTGCCCTTCAGCAGAAATATACAGAAATTGAAGTTATCAAACACTAAATTCTAAATTAAATATAGATTAATCCTTAAAGCTATAAAAGTTATTTTTTCCTCTTTTTTCTTTGTCCTTTGATTAATATACATCACAGCAGCTGGTTATTAGGTTGTTTTGGCAGTTATTTCTTTAAGAGCTGCCGCTGTTGCATGCATTGCATGCACGTAGTTTATTTCACGCTTTGATATGAAAGAATACAGGCTACAGCGCGCACCGGCACCTTTGTGCGTGCAATTGAAGAGCATGCTCTGCAAACACAGTACCGTTTCCGCGCTCGCTTTGACTCGCGCCTGGCGCTGAAGTGAAGTGGAGCGCGCGCCTGAAACGTCTCCAGTTCTCAGTCGTTCTGCGACTAAATAAATGCACTTTTTGTCAAGAGAAAAAGTGACAGAAGCAGCAGTTGTGAGTGGGGTGGCCAACCCTAGCCCCGCCCCTGTGTTAATTGCGTTAAATATTTTTAACGCGTTAAACTGAAAAAATTAATCACCTGCGTTAACGCGCTAATTTTGACAACACTAATATATATAATTTTTAAAAATAATTATATCTCTTTAACTTTGGGTAACTCTATTACTAAAGGGTAATAATTTGTATAAGTCGCCTTAAATAAATAAAAGCATCTACTGGCGTCAAGAATGGATAATCAATTATTGTCTCATGTTAATTTGTTTTCCCTTAAAAACGCTGCTGCTGCATTACTAAAATAACTGTCACGTTCATTCTTCCCAATTTGCTTTGTGCTGTAAAGTTTATTCGTGTTGATTACGGAGGCTATTAGAGAGTGTCAAACACATTCTATCAAATCAGATGCAATCATTCCCTGATTAAATTAAGTGTTAATGGCAGGTACAGGAGGACGAGTCTCGTTCAGGTCTCGTGGTTCACTCAGCGCTGGGTTTGGACATCACAGACCGCCGATTAGCTGTAATGAATCTGTCCTTTTACCGTCCATGTAAATACACTGCTCATTTTTTCATTTCTCCATAACTTCATTACGCTTGATTGGATGTTTGCCTTCAGGTCATGTTAACTAATACCAGCAAACCCCCCTTATAGTTGTTAGAAATCATAACCACAAAAAAAAATTAAAAAAAATTTCTACATGCATACAGAACATTAATGAGAGAATAAAGTAATACTTTTATTCAGCAAGGATGCATTAAATTGATCAAAACTGATAAGTAATGACATTTAATATGTTACAAAAGATTTCTATTTCAAATAAATGCTGTTCTTTTGAACTTTCCATTCATTAAAGAAAAAAATTTATCACAGTTTTCACAAAAATATGAAGCAGCACAACTATTTTCAACATTGATAATAATCAGAAATGTTTCTTGAGCAGCAAATCAGCATATTAGAATGATTTCTGAAGGATCATGTGACACTGAAGACTGGAGTAATGATGCTGAAAATTCAGCTTTGATCACATAAATAAATTACAATTTGCAATATATTCAAATAGAAAGCAGTTATTTTAAATGGTAATACTATTTCACAATATTACAATTTTTACTGTATTTTTGATCAAATAAATGCAGCCTTGATGAGCAGAAGAGCCTTCTTTTAAAAACATTGAAAAATCTTACCAACCCCAAACTTTTGAAAAGTAGTGTAAATGCATTGCTGAGATCTAGTTCAGATTCTCAATTAAACTTCTTAGCTTGTTGTGTCTCATTGCTGTGATGGACTGTGGGTCGTGTTGGTTTTAACAGTTCGAGTTTTGATCCTTTTATGAACTATTTTCTCAACTGTGTTCCACAAAAACTCGCTATTCGTCTTCTGCTTTCTGCTCTAATTAAGATGCTGTTCATGCAGGTTTGTCTTTGCTCACACCTGATAAAACGACGGCCTAAACTCCCGGTGCATGACGCAACATCCCCCAACTCACCATCCAACAAAAGCATGATCGATTTCTCTCCTCGGCATAAGACGAGATGCAGAAAGCAAGTTAAAGTATGCAGTGGCGGCGGCAGGCACGCAGGGTGGCGCGGTGTGCCAACGTGAGCAGGTGTGTCAGGGCGGTCTGTCTTGGCCCTGTCAGCGCTACACCGTCATTAGCCAGCGAGGTCGCAGCGGGGAGCAGCGCGCGTCTCTCTGGGCCCTCTGTAATTACGCTCTGACATAATTAACCCAGCAAGCCCATTAGCCTAGCGCCGACTGCAAAAAAAAGCTTCGCTATAATTATTTGTTGTGTGCATGCTAATGAGACCAGCTGTGCGCCCATCGTACAACATGAACAAATTAATTTACAAGGCTGCGCTTCAAGGTTTATTTTTTTCCTCGCACCTCTCAAATACGCACTCAGAAAGCACCACATCTTTTTTTGGCTATCGAGTGGATGCTCAAAGTTCAAAAGCGTCTCTTGTCAGCTGAGCTATCTGAGTGTATGGACTCTAGTGTTTCCCACGAATCAATGATAATAAGGCAACTTTTTATTTACAGTAAACAAAAAAGTGCCAAATTATTCAGAGTATATACTTCAGAGAACACGAATATTGCACTAGAAACAGCTGTGTCGCTTAATAAAGATTTAAAACTCATAAATTCCCCATGATTTACATTCCAGTCAGATTAATACGAACATTAAAGTGAAGTTAGATGCGGATTACATTAGATTAACGCAAATTTATGAGTAACTAGAGCTTTCTTCTTCACATCCTGTGACAGATTCAATACTTACATTCTTACAATACTAACAACAAATTACCAGAAAGTACCGTGGTATTACCATGCTTCTGTAGACTTGGTTTCATCCTATAGGAAAAAGCTGAAATAAGATATCTTTATTATCTCAGATGTGTCTATCTATCTATCTATCTATCTATCTATCTATCCATCCATCTATCCACCCATCCATCTATCCATCCATCCATCCATCCATCCATCTATCTGAAAGCTAACAGTGGCATAGTATATATCGCACACTATTATGAAAATTATCATCTGATACAATCGATGCAGCACATTTGAATGTTTTTGTAAGTGTAAAGCATGAGAACAGTGTGACCTGATCTCAAATGTTCCATTAAAAAACATCATTGAAACTTAAATTCCTCTCATTTTAACATTCAACAGTCTTTGCCCTTGATACTTGAGCGGTAATAATAAATGCTTTTGTAAAAGCCTTGATGAAGAAAGCAATAAAGTGGAGAGAGAAGGAGGTAAAGAGAGAGATTCCTCTCTCTTCCTACGACTGTGTGCCCTGAAAGACAAACTTCCCTCTCAAAGCCTTTTTGTTTTAGTGGCGTCGTGAAGGACACAGTCGGACAAACATCAATAAGAATCAGCTGTGAAGTGCACTTGAAAGCGGCGCAGAGGTGCAGCTGCGTGCGGCTTCGCTGGAGACGAGTGATCTCAATAAAAGATGAAGGATGCAAACAAGAGGGAAGCCAACGGACCGGGCGAGAGAGGCCAAGCATTTGTGTTAACTCTGGAATATTAACTCAAGGCCACCAGGATGATTTCAGGAGATGTTGGTGACGTCTGGAGCCGTGTGAATCTGACTCAGGAGTCATGAGGAAGTGGCTTTATGAACAAATGTGGGACAAAACATCTATTCAAGAGCTTCGAGTGATTCAGATACAGTCACATACAATCTGTGAGAGAAAGCAGCCTAAAAAAAGACACTTAACATGTCTGAATGTCACTACATTACAAATAAAATATCAGAGCAAGTGTCATTCATCTCAAAGATGCACGTACACTCTAAAAAATGCTGGGTTAAAAAGGGACAAACCCAGCTATTGGGTTGTTTTGACCCAGCGGTTGGGTTGTTTTGACTCCAAAACAACCCAATAGCTGGGTCAAAACAACCCAATAGCTGGGTCAAAACAACCCACACAATCTTTGTCATGAAACACACTTGTTGGTTCACATGTAAGATCTGAGGTAAATTATCCATTGTCGCTTTCAGTATGGCTATAAATGTCAAAATGATATTCAAACTCACAATAGACCCTCTTAACATGAAATAAAGCACATAATCAGTACCTTAGATTATTGTTGTAATAGTTTGTATACTGTTGTTCCAGCCACGACGTCATAGAAATATAAATAGAATCCACCATCGCAGCTGGTTAGGACAAAAACTCTGATTAACATGGAAAAGATACCTTTGCAATACCTTATCACCTTTTGTGGTGTCGCATCTGGTTTGGACATGGTCTTAGAATGTTCGTCAACCAATCAGAATCAAGCATTCAACAGCCCTTTAGTAAAAGACTACAGAAACGATATGTACATTAATTCATTAAAATAACGGCAATTAATCACATAGAATAATTGTGGCAGATGGGAGCCTTGAATAAGCAAAAAGTGGCTTTAGAAGTCAGACTGTATTTGATCTCATTTCACTGATTATACGGAATGCCCAATGGTAATTAAATCCCTACTTTAAGAAATTAGTGGACTGCAAATGGAGTTGCAATTACCTATGTTAATTTTTAATGCATTATTTATTAGATAATTAAAATCACACTAAATCAATGCATTAAATCGACAGCCACATGTGCACATATTCCCATCCAGACCTGCATACACACTTCACATACCAAACTACTGAAATCATCATTTTCATATGCTCAAACACAGACAGCATTCTCCAGCTTCTTTGCTTCAATGTGCACACACGACTGCCATTTCAAACGAGGAGAGAGCTTTAAGTGGTTAGGAAAATGTTTTGGACATTATGCCTCATCAGGAATTTCCTGCTGGTTTCAGTCTACAAAAAGCAGCTGTCACACACACACACACACACACACACACACACAGATGTCTGAGGAAAAATCCCCTGAAAGAGTCACATCTTCAACTATAAGATGCTCAGAGTGTGAACTACTAATGAAACATGTGACCATAAACAGACCATAAACAACCAGAACACGATGGGTTTTGTTTTTTCAGATGAAAAGGCACATCTAAGCATGTTATTTTTTTAAGTGTGCAAAACTACGGTAGGTCATGTGAGTTTCACCTTCAATCTGGAGGAAAATAATGAACTACACAAAATACTGTCACTCTTCCATGAAAACAGTGGCATAAAGAGGCTTACAGTTCCAGCATGAGGGAATTACCAGGGTGAAAAATACATCAGGCTGTAAGCGTTTCAATACACGGATCCAAATTACATCTCAAACTGTCATGAACTTCGAAATCTTTGAGGGTTAAAGAAATAGTTCATGTCATTCTGGGACCCGAATGCACTCTGTCAGGCTCCAAAAATGACCAAAAACATCAGAAAAGCACTAATAAAAAAGGTTAATATGATTCATGCGCTATATTCCAAGTCTTATAACAACTATGTGCGATGAACAGACCCAAATTTAAGCCATAATTCACTGACTCACATGATTGATTTTATTCTTTTACCTTTTATACATACATTCTCATTCTCACAACATGAAAATCCATCATAAATAATTTATTTTTTATTACAACTATGATTAAATAATGAAATACACTATTTGAATATTTATAAAAACATTTAAAAAAATAATATTTACTGTGTGAAAAATTATTTTTTAACACAAAATGATGACGTAATTTCCACCAAAAACAACAATACTAACCCTATGTTTAAATAAAAGAAGACTAAGTAATTTGGGATTTGTGAGTGATTAATGACTTATAGTTTCTGTTCCTCATAAAAGGAATCAAATGACTTCAGAAGACTTGGAATAGCGCATATAAACTACCTTTAGAACACTTTAATGGTGCTTTTTTGTCCTTTTTATAAAATGAAAATGCACAATGAAAGTAGAAGCGCAAATTTAAGAAGTAATTCACTGATCAGCAGTTCTCAAATCTCACATTTTTATTCGAAATAGGCACATGAACACCAGTTGACATTTTATTTTCATACTCAAATGTCTTTTATATATTACTTACTTGTTTTATCTTTGTCCCAGGTACATTCTCTTAATATATCTCATCTTAATATACAAATATATAAAATATTTTCAATATTCATAGTTTAAAAAATGTATGAGATTTATTTTTCCACAGAATTATGCCATTTCCACTGCAACCAACAATACTAACCCTAATAGCGTTTTATCAAAAGTAGACAAAATAATTTGTGATATGAGCAATATGAGGTTATAGGGAAAGATTATTAGCGAATAATCTCTTAAGTTTGGGTCTGTTCTTCACACAAAGCATCAAATGACTTTAGAAGACTCTGAATATAGCGCATGAGTCGTACAAATTACTTTTCTAACACTTTAATGCTGCTTTTTGGAGCCTGACAGTGCTGTACTGAAAGTGAGCTTTCAATCAGTGATTCAGGTTTGAAAGTGAGTAAATAATGAGTTTAATTACCACCTTCAATACCACGACTGAGGTGCCCTTGAGCAAGGCACCGAACCCCCAACTGCTCCCCGGGCGCCGCAGCAAAAATGGCTGCCCACTGCTCCGGGTGTGTGTTCACGGTGTGTGTGTGTTCACTGCTGTGTGTGTGTGCACTTAGGATGGGATAAATGCAGAGCACTAATTCCTAGTATGGGTAACTTGGCCACATGTCATGTCACATCACGTCAACTCTGCCGCAGTACCGCTGGTCACCACTAGCCAGCGCCGCAGCTCTAGCATTACAGCAAACAGCAGGTTGATGGGGTCTTTCATGCAGAGGTGTAAAGAGTACCTAAAAACCATACTTGAGTAAAAGTACAGATACCTTACAGTGAAAATTACTCCACTACACGTTACAAGTCACCAATTCCAAAACAACTTGAGTAAAAGTCTTAGAGTATCTGATTTTAACAGTACTTAAGTATTTTACTTATACTAAATATAGGCTCAAAAAATGCACTAGTCAAAGAGACACGCTAGTTAAAAAACTGTAATGTTGTGGAGAAGCTGCAGAAAATAGGCAGAGGCAAGGATCTCTGTGCTGGTATTTCATGGAAAAACTAGAACAAACAATAAGGCAAAAACCAAAGGGAACAAAGAACAGAATGACTGGCAAACAGACAACCATTACATTCAACAACTCGCAAGGAACTAAAGTACAGTAACTAATTACATTTACTCCAATACTTTACACCTCTGCTTTCATGACAAAGGCGTCTTCAGAACGCAGGCTGAAGTTGGGTCCTTTCAAACGCTGCTGGTTTCGGCTGACACACAGTGATTTCCTGACGTTCCACAGCTCTCGACTGACATGAAACGCGCGAGACACTGCCTCAGGGGTACTGACGGAGGGAGAGGGGGGCACAGGGGGATTATGGGTACAAAAACACAGGCAGAGGTAGAGCGAGCACCCGCGGCGCCTGTCTTACGGCTACGCCCCTGGCAACAGTCCTCTCCAGGTGAGCCGGCTACAGAGAGACGCCTTTGAGTGACAGGCTGTCTCGCAGAACACGCCGGCGCAGGAAAGACGCTCCTCTGGAGGGACTAACTTTGACTTTCCCCGGCTTTTCCTCGAGTAAGCGGATGCAGAAATGGAAAGCATCCATATGACCGCGGGGCATGAATATGACGGCGCTAAAAACACATAACCGAGAGCTGTGTTATTTACAGCCAAGGCTCTGATGATTCTTCTCGGGGCAAGGGATACGGATGGGGAACATGTAGCAGATGGCCCGTTAACAACACCAGGTGAGCCGCGAGCCTCCCAGGTGAGCTACCTGAGAACGGAGAGGCGCTCCGAGTCGAACGCTTTTAGAAAGCAGACAACAGAGCTTCCCTTAAGAGCCGTGTGGCGCAAAACGCGAGAGCTGCGAGATCACAGAAAGTTGTCGATTGTGGAAACAGACAAAGAAAAAAAATGGTTTAACTTGGTTATTTTGGTGAACACACACACACACACACACACACACATGTAGATGTATGTCTCATATGCAGGTGTTTCTTCAACTACAGTACAAGCACTATTATGTCCCGAGGTTGATTTTTATTAACACTAACAGATATAAATAACTAAGAGAACTAGTTTTGTTATATGAATATCACTTACTTTTTAAAATTATATTTTATTATCTTTATGAATGTCATTTTATTTTTGATACTCAAAAGTCTATATATTGACAAAAGTATATATATACAAAAGTTGATATATTGATTTTCATTCTCAATCTTAAAATATGAAAATACATTGTATTAAATTACATTTAGCCTACATTACAATCCATTATATTTAAACATTTTCATTACAACTATTTATATATAATAACATTTTATCAAAGATAGAATTTCTAAAAATAATTTTGTGTGTGAGTGTAAATATTTGTAAAACATTAAGAAACATTTTCAACAGTTATTTTGTGAAAAGCTCAATCTTAAAATATGAAAATCCATTATATTTTATTTACATTAGCCATTATACAGTCCATTATATTTTTTAATTACAACTGCATATATATATATGAAGTTTATATATAAAATTAATATTTATAAAATATAGCTGTTAAAAATATTTGAAATAGTTATTTTTGGGAAAATGCTTTTTCACACAATAAATAGTTGTTGTTTTTAAAAAAAAAACAACAACATTAAGATACTAATTGTAATAATGTTTTATAAAAAGTCGACGAAAAAATTTGAGATGTGAAGAACAAAAAAAAGCCAAGGTAAATATCACATTTTTAATTTCTACATTTATTTTACTTATAATATTACATTATAATATATTTTATTATATTTAATATTTCTCCTGTTTTTATATTTTATTTATATATTTTTGTGCATCATTTCCAGTCAAGCTGTAATTTTGTCACAATATGCAACAATAAAAATATTATTTAATTGCGTACATTTAGGATCCATAAAATGATGAAATTACCCTTATCAAGACAAAAGAGTTGGACAAAAATGTTCACAATATAATTTTAGAATGTTATCAAAGATGTGATGGAAATACAAAACGGACAAAAACAGATTCCTTTTGTGATGTGTGCATGTCTACTGTTATTAGACAAATGAAATAAACTAGTGCAAGTTTATTTTCTAAGCATCCACAGGGCCAAAAGTGCCCAGAGTTGAAGAAAGACTCACATCTGTTTTACAATTGTTTTTCATAATTATACACAGCTGAACAATCAGGGATTCAATAATTGCTGACGAAACAGGAAAACAGAGCAAAACATAAGAACGTGGAAATGGGGAGCCAATATCATCGTGATGGTGGATTTCTGTTGATATCAGCCACACGGACAGAACGAGAGACACGCAGAGCGATTAGCATGGAGAGCGTAAAGGACGCATCAGCATTTTCCCTTCGCCTCCTCCTGGAGTCAAAAGACAAACTCAACTCTTTGTAGATAAACAGATAAGCAGCATGTTTTTGTTAACTTTATCAATACCATACAAGCGGCGCATTAAAGCAGCGGTCACAGGAAAGTCATTGAAGACTAAAGGCAGAGCGGCGGTCAGACCTGCGTTATGTGTTTATCTCCTAATACAGTATCTGGTGCACAAACGGTACAGGTACAGTAACTGAAGCCGCCTATACAACCATGATGGACATAATCAACACTAAAAAGCCTTGAGTCGCTAAAGCAGAAGCTGATTTAATCAATCAGGATTTGAATGGATGAAAATATGTTCGGCTGTGTATTTTATAGAGCAACCTTAACACAATATGCCCAAGAAAAACTCTCTCCTATAAGCATCATAGTGGTGATTTTGCACAGGCAACATTACTCATTTACGGTAGAAAATGTACAAAAGGTGCATATGATTTTTCACTGCCTCAGTTACAACAGCAGAAAAGCTGTTTTAGATTCAGATAAAGTAATTCGATTTTAGTGAAAGTGCTGAGTGAGTTTACACACACAATCATATGCTGATAAGGCATTAAAAAAATTCATAAACAGTATTTTGCTTCTTAAAAATATCGGAACATCCTTAAAACTAGATTGATCTGAGAAGCAAAACTATGTAAAATAAAGGGTGTAACTTGTTTTTAGAGAATGCATGTTGAATTATTCTGTAGTTTTCTTTTATTAAGCATAAACCTCATTTCATAGATTTAAAACAAGAGATAAGAAAAACATTCCGATTGGGCAATACAAAATATATTTAATTCCAAATATTCCAAAGATAATACATATATTGTATCTTAATGGATGTTCAGATACTTTTATTGCAGGAAGCATAGCATCAGAATAGCATCGCTTTACTAAACGGCCTCTGAATGGCAGGAGGCATCAAAAACAGGCAAAGCAACAAATTAATATTATTCGACATATCCTAGCTTTTTACAGAAAATATTCAGATGTAACCCCCTTTGTAATCATTAACATTGTCATAAATAACTGTAATTTAAATACACATTTTTTTCTGAGTAACTGTAACTGATTACGGTTACATTTCTTGGTTACACTTTATTTTAAGGTGTCCTTGTTACAGTGTAAAGTACTGAGTAATATTAATTAACTACATGTACTTACTATATGGTTAGGGTTAGGATTTGTCTTAGGGTTACTTGCATGTAATTATGCA
>NW_015652777.1:166362-172569 GCF_001515625.1 Sinocyclocheilus rhinocerous
TAAATATAGTCATATATATATATATATATATATATATATACACACACACACACACTCATTAGTATTCATGTATTGTACATAAATAATTATTTACACTTTAAAACAAGATTTGGTTTCACTTTATTTTAAGGTGTCCTTGTTACAGGGTAATTATACATTTAAGTACTGAGTAGGCCTTATATTAATTAACTACATGTACTTACTATTTGGGTTGGGTTAGGATTAGGGTTTGGCTTAGGGTTACTTGCATGTAATGATGCATAATTAATTGTTATTATAATAGTAAGTACATGTAACGTGTAACAAGGACACCTTAAAATAAAGTGTTACCTATTACGTAACGCTGTTACATGTAACTAGTAACTCCCCAACACTGGGGACACCACTATCACGTCTCAGAGTGGGTGACAATTTCTCCAGTTCAAAGTAACAAGGTACGACATGTTTTTATGAAATGTAGTGTAGTAAAACCTATAATATTATGCTTTGGAATGTAGTGAAGTAAAAGTTTCTCCAAATAAAAATACTCAGGTAAAGTACAGATTCTTGTACTTAAGTACAGCAACAAAGTAAAAAATACTTCAATACTGTCACCACTGAACACAACAACAACAAAAAAAATGGATTGAGAAAATTCATTTTTCAAATTGTGCACATCTTCTACACATGCCTGTTTGAATTTTCCTTTGCACTTTTGGGTTTACGTAAAATCCCTAAAATGTTTTTATTATGTGCTGTTTTGTGGTACTTTATTGTACATGTAAAGACACTCAGTGTGCGTTTGTGCTCTGATGAGGAACACAAAATTCCATCAACATGTCTGATCAACAATCTTCAGTGTTTCAGAGTGAGTTTGCTGTCCTTTACGGCACCTGGGATGGCAGGGGGGGGTGACCTTGCTCAAAGCCAGAGGAAAGAACAGATTAATAGGTTGCTGTAGACGACAGGCTCCCCCTCACAGATGGCAGGATCCGTCAGGGGTTGATACAGATGAAAACAGCTCTCGTCATCAGGACGTTTCG
The DNA here is from genome assembly GCF_001515625.1 of Sinocyclocheilus rhinocerous. NCBI lineage: Eukaryota > Metazoa > Chordata > Actinopteri > Cypriniformes > Cyprinidae > Sinocyclocheilus > Sinocyclocheilus rhinocerous. The sequence goes on from NW_015652777.1 coordinate 167,385, forward strand.
CAGGGAGGTCAAACGGCGGGTTACGCGCGCACCTGATGACCGCGGCTTTGGGGGGAAACTTTAGCTGCGTTTAGACAGCGTCACCCTTTTGTAGCATGCACAGACGAGGTCAATTGGGAGTTATTCACTGGGTCTTTTTACATAAATCCTGTGTTAATTTAGATTTAGTTTTCGTCATATTCTTTTGACTAAAATGCCATTTAGTTTTAGTCATATTTTAGTCATCTGAATTGTTTTTAGTTTTAGTCTAGTTTTAGTCGACTAAATATCATAAGATTTTACTTGACTAAATCTACAGTAAATTTAGTCGGCTAAAATCTAATGTATTTAGTTACAGTGCATTTATTAAGCATTTCTCTAAAATTTCCAAACTCATTATATAGGTTTGATATTAAGGTTTTATCATGATAGACACCGATTTAACTGCGGTGATACACAACATACCTTTATGTTCAAATTAAATAAAATAAATAAATAAATAAAACCACTTCTCACAAAGAACAAGAACATGGTCTACTTTTTAATGAAATACCAATGGTTATATAGGCTAATTATGCATTCTTTATAGCAACTTGTTTACCATATTCTTCATTCTTTCAAGCAGACATATTTATTTCTATAAATAAATTTAGAATAATCTTTACGGCTACTAAAGTTTTTCAGTCAAGAGCAGTGAGTGATTTTCTGTCTTTCTGTTGTTGCTTGATTAACATCAATGACTCGGACAATAGCAACTAAATTAGGCTGCTATCTCTTTAAAACCGAATGCACGGGATGCAATGGATGCAATGTACTGATACACGTTCTCCCTACTGTTTACGTTCACTTAAGACGTAATCAACTGTGTTTACGTGAATGCTCGTCAAAACGGACAATTCGACATCATTTTGTGTGTAATTCTCCGTAAATGCGACGCAAAAAAGTACTCGCGCGCGCTGTGAGAGGCGCTTTCTGTGTGTGTGTGCTTCAGTGTCTGCGCTCAGAAAACCGGACCGAATTGAGTTCTCTCTTGCGTCGTCAGATTTATCCATATGTCTGCTCTTCTCTTACTCCCACATATTGACATTTTTGAACGTTTTATGCAACGCGCAGCAAGTGTATTTTAGCTTATGTCCCGCCGGTGTACGCATTCACGGTGTACGCACCGGTGTACACCGGTGTTCATATGTACGCATAGCCTCCGAACCACGCAGCAGATTCGTTCTGAATGAATCTCTTCCCAAATCGTCCCTCCCTAACATTTTCGTCTCTTTTTTATTCGTTGACGAAAATGTCAATAGATTTACGTCATAGTTTTTGTCATTCAAAACGAGTTTTAGTTCGTTATCGTCTCGTTGTCGTCATGTACGCATAGCCTCCGAACCACGCAGCAGATTCGTTCTGAATGAATCTCTTCCCAAATCGTCCCTCCCTAACATTTTCATCTCTTTTTTATTCGTTGACGAAAATGTCAATAGATTTACGTCATAGTTTTTGTCATTCAAAACGAGTTTTAGTTCGTTATCGTCTCTTTGTTGTCAGTGAAAAAAATTAACACTGCATAAATCAAAGGCAAAAACAAAACAATTCAGCCAGATTTCGTCACATATGATGGCCCTTGTGTGTCTAAACATCAATTCTAGCACCAATTTAAGAAACATTTCCAATCAATTCTTCCTTATAATGACCCACTTTACTTGGTAAGTGATTTTACATTATTTTAGCAGCTGACTGTACTTTGTAGGAGCAATGGCATAATCATTAACATGCACAATATTCAGTATATTAAGCATATTGTGATCAGGTTTGTGTCCATTTGAACTTTTATAAAGTGACAGATGAATTTGCATTGAAATACTTTGGTTTTATGCTAAAATACAAGATAATTTAATAGCTGCAGTACGTTTATAAAATTAAGAAGCAAAAGCCGCTTCAATTGTTAAGAACAGGAAATTTAGCGTGAATGTCACCTGATTCACCCTGAATCAACCTGTTCATGTTCTGCTTCCACATCTACTGTAATACACACTACCATTCAAAAGTTTGGGGTCAGTATGATTGTTTTGAAAGAAAGTAATACTTTTATTCATCAAGGATACATTAAATTGATCAAAAGTGACAAGATTTCTATTTCAAATAAATGCTGTTCTTTTGAACTCTCTATTCATCAAAGAATCCTGAAAAATTAATGTATCACCATTTCCACAAAAATATGAAGCAGCACAGCTGTTTTCAACGTTGATAGTAATCAGAAATGTTTCTTGAGCAGCAAATCAGCATATTAGAATGATTTCTGAAGAATCATGTGACACTGAAGACTGGAGTAATGATGCTGAAAATTCAGGTTTGATCACAGGAATAAATTACATTTTGAAATATATTACAATAGCAAACACTTCTTTGAAATCGTAATAATATTTCACAATATTACTGTTTTTCCTGTATTTTGGATCAAATAAATGCAGCCATAATGAACAGAAGAGGCTTCTTTTAAAAACACTAAAAACCTTACAGACCCCAAACTTCTGAATGGCATTCAGTCCTTCAAACATTTAAAGTTAAAAACTAGTCGAATAACAAATAAACTCTATCTGGAGCTCAAATGCCACTATTTTATTTGCAGTGCAAGAAGGCTGTTTAACGTTTGTCTGCACCATTCACCACATCCATGCTTTCTGCAATTTGTTTTTATTCTCTAAACACGAAAGAAAGAATCACAAGTGCTCTTGTAAGTGCAAAAAAAAACAAACATGAAATATGCTTTTTGTTAATACATAAAAAATATTGATAGGAGAGCTATAGGTCAGGGATTCATACCAAATACATCTTCAAAGCGAGACACTTTACCTAAAAGAAAATGCATTACTTCTTTCAAAGAGCACGGAACAATATGAAGTGCAAGGGATCAGAGAGATCTTTAAAGTCAGCCTGTTTTATACAAAACGTCTGTCTATATAGGCAGCATGAGCCTCATGTGTAACTGTTTTGAAATGCTCTACACATGCAGCACTGCTCGCACAAAACACAACTGATTTCAATAGCACATATTGCATTGCAATACTTAAATAAGCATAAAAAATGTTGCACACACAAAAACTGGTTAAAATTACACTGAGAAATGTTTAATCATTACTTTTCAGCACTGGCAGACACATAGTTTGCCTAATCCACCATCTTGGATTTATTCACCAAACCTGTCGCAATGCATTCTGGGATTGCATTCTCTGTGAAGGCTACAATTTGGCTAAAGCAAGGCAGCATACCTTTTAAACGGCCGTTTTGTCGGAAGCACACCTGTGATGCCTGAAAATGCTGTCTATGTAGGCAGCTCCCTAGGTTTTGGAGCTTATCTCTCCAGCAGAAGCTTCCATTACCAGGTCAATGGATGTGTAAACAGTGGCATCAGCTTCCTGTGATCTCTGATAGGACGGTCCAGCGTCAGGCCCCTGTCCTCTTTCTCTCATCTCTATTTGTCTGGTTTCTCTCTTATCGTCTCTCCTCTGCTCTACACTCCTCATCAATCCCACGTTTCACTTGTGAGTGTCGGTCAGCCTCCAGCTGAGTTCTGATTGGCCCGCTGCGGTCAATAGAACCTGAGACCATATGGACCCACACGACCCCAAACACATCCACCAAGCAGAAAAAAGGGGCCACTTTCTACACTTTTGCAAACACTTACTCAACAAAAACAGTAACAGTTTTACATGATCATTTCCAAACAGACCGTTTTTGCTACTGTACCTTTAAGATGTTCATATCTAAATGACCTCATGAGGGCAAACTAAGATACAGTAAAGGTGTTTATATGTAAATGTAGATGGTCATATGTTAATGAGCAAATGATGTCATAAAATATATACTTTAATATAGCGGGATTAAGTGACTAAATCAGTGTTGCTGTTGTTAACTAAACTAAAATTATTAATAATCATTTTCATTAATTGAAGTAAAGCTGAAATCAAAATAAAATATAAATATTAGATGAAAAAAACAACAACGAAAATTAGAAATGTCACCTTGGCAACATTTGCTACTGTACCTTTAAGAAGTCCATATCTAATGAGCTCATGGAAATGATGTCATAAGCATAAAATATATACTTTAATATAGTGGACTAAGTGAAAACAATCAGTGCTGGTATTGTTAAATAAAACTAAAACTAATAAAAATATTTTTTAATAATTGAAGTAAAAATAAAATAAAAATAAAATATAAATATTAGATGAAAAACCTCAATGAAAATTTGAAATGTTACTTTGGCAACTAATAAAAATAAAATTAATTTTCAGTCATAAATTATTATAACTGAAATAAAAATAAAATTAAAACTAGATATATAAAAAAAACTAAAAATGACAAAGCACAAAATGAAAATGAAAATTGTCATAAGCATAAAATATGACAAAATCAGTATTGTTATTGTTATCTAAGGCTATTAAATAAAATATATATACATATACTAAATGAAAAATTTTAACTTAAAATACTTCTATGAAAATTAGAAATGTTGCATTGGCAAATTAATTTAAATAAAATTTGTTGAAAATACTAAAACTGAAACAAAAACAAAGCTAAAAAAGAAATATTAAAAACACCCCAAAAACTAATAAAAATGGCAAAAGCACATACAATTTATGTATAAATGTGGGTGGTCGTACAGTATGTAAAATACCTTATGGTTTAACATCACGATTTCGGAGTCGTTTTGCTATTTAGTTTTATGTTTTGAGATCAGAGTATGTCTACATAGTACATAATAAACCTCAGAAGAGTACAAAAACCCTGTTTTACGTGATATATGACACCTTAAACAGGTTTCTAATTGGCATTAAAAAATCTAATGAATAATATCATGTAAGCTATCTCTTATAGTTGTGTATATAAATGTTCCTGTGAGTCATGTGCAACTGAGCGGTGAATGTATGGTTGTGTGTGTGTGTGTGCACATACAATTAAAATCAAAACTGTCATAAGCATAAAATGTATAGTTTAATATAGTGCACTAAATGACTAAATCAGCTTTGTTATAGTTAACTAAAACTATTAAATTAAAAAAATATATATTAGATAAAAAATGTTAACTTAAAAAACTTGCAAAATTGAACGTAAAAATGTTGCCTTATTAAAATGGGTAGAAGAAAAAAAAAACTGAAATAAAAATTAAAAGCTAAATAGAAATATATATATATATATATATATATATATA
>NW_015652777.1:172579-175997 GCF_001515625.1 Sinocyclocheilus rhinocerous
TGAGCGGTGAATGTATGGTTGTGTGTGTGTGTGTGTGTGATGGCGCAGGCAGGTGTGCAGCTCACCTGGGGCCTCGATCAGCTGTTTGTATATTCCCAGGAATGCAGACTCCGCCTCCTTACTGCGCTGGCTCAACGCAACCACCTGCAGCAGAGAGATGAGCTCATCAATCCAGGACACACTTAAGGGCCATGCAACACATAATAAAACACTCCAGTCAATAATTCTGCTCCATATGTTGATACCGCAGAGCTACAAATGAACAGAGCAAAGTTTATTCCAGTACTTAAACAGAGAAAAACATTAGCGTGATCGCTCTTGAGGAAAACTCAGTCTAATAATGTCACCAATGCAAGAAAGCATCCGATACTCCGACAAATATAATACCAGAGACTCAACATAATGGCTTCACACTCATCACAACACAAGGGGATGAATTCTACTCATTCTATTTGAGCAGTATGAATACAGTGCATCACTTACTACATCTGCCAAAATGTACACTACACACCACACTTTAAAGAACACTGTTGCCTACAATGCAATGCTCTTGACTTGAACTTTCACTTGCAGTGTGACGAACAAACTGGAAGTAATAGAAACTGTATTTAAAAAAATATATAAAAAATGTAAATGTATAATTTTTTTTTCCTGATTTATTTAATCAAACTACCAAAAGTTACAATATTTTTTTTTTTTACATAAAATAGGATTTTTAAAAAAGTCAGCTATTTGAAAAAAAGAAAAAAAGACACTATTTGCAAAATTAAAACAGCTAAATAACTAAATAATTCCAATGTAAAATAATGGTCCTATGGCAAAATTAGCGTACTACTATTTGAAACATTTACTGTATCTTTGTATACTGCATAAAAAACAATAGTATGCAGTATACAGTGTGCATTAATGTTCAAAAGTCTGGGGTCGGTAAGATTTTTAAAATGTTTTTGACAGAAGTCTCTTCTACTCACCTAGGTTGCATTTATTTGATTAAAAATACAGTAAAAACAATAATATTGTGAAATATTATTACAGTTTCAAATAGCTGTTTTCTATTTGAATACATTTTAAAGTATAATTTATTTCTGTGATCAAAGCTGAATTTTCAGCATCATTACTCCAGTCTTCAGTGTCACATGATTGTTTGTATTAATTCATGAAAATAATTTTAATGGTCTTAAAAATGAGCTTAATTTTTAATGCAAAATATAATTTATTTTGATTTGTTTTGGGGTGAAAAATGACCAAAACATTTCTTCAGGAGTTTCACTGATACTGTGAAACTAAAAACAGTAGGCAGTATTCATAATAATATGTAAAACACTATGCAGTATGCAACACACATTGCAAACCGAAGTATATATAGTATATATATATATATATATATATATATCACCTTTCACTATGTTGCATTTAATTCCATCTCAGAAATAAAAATAGTTTGCACTTTTAATCCAATTTTGTGTAAAAAAATATATAACTTGTGGAAGTTAGATTGAATGAGTTAAATCTGTTTAAAAGGTCAAGTGTACTGCACAGTGGGATACAGTATTCCGTGCCACGTGTGCTGCTGCTGCATACTGCACATTATTTCAAATGTAGTCAAATTTGCACTCTGCACATATTATACTGCATATTACTTTCTTTGGAAATAGTAGGCAGCATGGCATTGAACCTGAACCTGCTCAATAAGCATCATGTTGTCTGAAGCAGTTCAGCCTCCGCTGCCGCTGTCTCGTGGTGTTCATGCAGAATAGAGCAGCGCTACAGGAATCGATACTGATACAATAGTCTCCCGCACTCACTGTCTAAAAGCAATTGTGTTTCTCTCTTTTTTTCCCTTTTCTCTCTCGCTCTCTTTTTTCCAAGACATGACATTCAGTTGCTCGATCAGCACTGGAGCTCACATACAACAAACACAAGCCAATGAATGTAAGGGACGAGAGCTTGTGCGATGCTCACTGTGATGTTAAACAAGTCAGAGCATCTGCAGATGTGATTGGTTTAATAAGTGGTGCTTCTCAATGGCACTAAACCTATCTAAGACTGTTTATGTCTCAACTTTAAAGCTGAAGTATGTCATTTTCACATGGTATTGCAATTTTTTTAAACACTCCTACATCTGCCATTGGTCAGACTAAGAGATAGTACCGCCCCCAAACTCATGCCATTGGTCAAGTCAGATGACGACATATCAGGCCACTCAAAACAAACAGATCAATGTTTTAAAAGCTACCGATGACCTACAGTGATATTATACAGTGTTTGGGAAAGTTACTTTAAAAAGTAATGCATTACAATATTGCGTTACTCCATAAAAAAGTAACTAATTACGATACTTAGTTACTTTTTATGGAAAGTAACGTGTTGCGTTACTTTTGCGTTACCTTTTTAAATCTGGACAGGGCTTGCTTGTTTGTTTTTAAAATAAAAAAGTTATATTTTTGGCAAATATAAAAGCCTTTTCACACCAAAGAATGTACTGCAAATGTTTTATTGACAACTTTGGGGATAAATTAGTGTACACTGAAAAAAAATTTGGTGTAGAAATAATTTTCACTTAAAAATTGCTAGTGAATTTCACAAATAATTACAAAGAAATGGCAAGAAATATTGAATTAAACATGAAATTGTGATGTAGAAAAACTGAAATAGTATTTTATTGTAAAACATACTCCAATAATCTTTGTTTTATTTACAAAAAAAAAGTGTACACTGAAAAAAAAGGTGTACAAGCAATTTCACTCAGAAATTGTTAGTAAATTTCACAAATAATTACAAAGAAACGGCAAGTAACACATTGAAATGTGAAATTTTGAAGTAGAAAGACTGAAATAGTATTTTCCTGCAAAACATACTCCGACAATCTTTATTTACAACTTAAAAAATACAAAAAATAAGTGTATCTGGTATTTTGTTTTTAGTATTCAGAATCTTATTAGAGACTGAAAATATGCTTATTTATTTATAAACACCCCTACAGCATGCATCTGCAGTCAGGACTGGAAACATGAATGAATTGCGCACAGACTGTCTCACATATGGCCGGATAATCACGCAAAGATAAATCCCTGGAATTCTACAAGAGACAACAACGATTTCCTTATGAATTTACACAAGATGAAGAGCCATTTCAGCCTCCATTATTCTAGGCTTATTAGACAAAAGCATTATCACCATGACGATCACCATCATCATCCTCATCACACGATACACTGTCACATTTTTACATAGATCTTCATCATCTCCTAACGGGAGAACACGCAGATTACCTCCAACATCACACCATTAACCCGTCTCAACTCCTGCGCACACACACACACACACACACACGCGCGCGCGCTGGTGGTTAGTATGCATGCGACGGCTCCACGTCACTAATCCAGCATCCATCACTCCTGAGACAATCTTAAGTCCA
>NW_015652778.1:0-1162 GCF_001515625.1 Sinocyclocheilus rhinocerous
TTTGGATGGGTTCTGGGAGTCATGGTGAGAAAGGAGCAATGATACCTTTTTATTTGATGTTATCTATATGTAATTTACTTAGGGAATACATCAAAATGAAAAATCGTATAAATACAATCAAATGTATACAATTGATTGAATTCTTTAATCAAAGTCTTAGTTTGGTCTTTTCATTTTCAGATCCGCTGTATGTTGAACATCTGGGGGGTCATTATGTACCTGAGACTGCCGTGGATCACGTCTCAAGCCGGAATCAGTGAGTCAGTCCTCCATCTGGTTTATTTAATTCAGTTCATATCCTAAACTCAGTTCAAGCTATTGTATATTCTCAAACGACTGTTAAACAGTCAATTTTGTCCTATCTCAGGGGACATATTTACAGACATTTTACATATGTGCCACAGGAATCCCTTAAATTCTGCATTTTTGCTTGCAGTTCTGACCTACGGCATTATCGTCATGTCTGTCACCATCACAACAATTACAGCAACCTCAGTGTCTGCAATCTCCACCAACGGGAAGGTCTACTCTGGTGAGAGAAATTAATCGTTCACCACAAGAACATTTGATTTCATGTTGGTTTTATTCAGAATCATGTCTTGCTTTCCATTAAAAAATTCTAAACATACTCAAAACAAGAAATGTTTGCCTGAGAAGTAAAACTGTGGAAGAAATGCATTGCTTTTATTTGTTTAAAACAAATGAAGTGTGCCGTATTCTTTTTTTTTTTTTAAGTGATAACAAAAAGTGATCTTTCCTCCAGGTAGTGATAACAAAACGTGATCTTTCCTCCAGGTGGCACGTACTTCATGATCTCTCGGAGTCTGGGTCCTGAGCTCGGAGCGCCCATCGGTTTGCTCTTTGCGTTCGCCAACGCTCTCGCCTGTTCGCTCAACACAGTGGGGTTCGCCGAGACCGTCAGAGATGTTCTTAAAGTGAGACAAACTCACAAACAAATGTATTTATTGTCAGGTTGTGTGAAATGATTCCATACAAGCACTTTGATGAGGGTCACACTTATGTCCATACTTTCTATGGAGAAACATGGGGATGTTTTTGGTGATATTTATCCTAATGGTTGTGTTTGTCTCTTTTAGAAAGCACAGTTGTTTATATCTCACTCACAAGTGTTTTCTCTCTTTTCAGGACAATGGCGCTCAGA
>NW_015652779.1:0-558 GCF_001515625.1 Sinocyclocheilus rhinocerous
TAAGCCTATTCTAATTTTTGTGATTGAGAAGGAAGTTTACTCTCTGTTTTTTTTCTTTTTGGGATTAATTTTCATTAAGTGTAATATATGAACAATGTGAATGAGGATTTGTTGCAAAGATTAAATGTGGTATGGTGTACTTGGCAACATACTTTACTAAGAGGTTTTGAGGCCTGATCACCCTCAAATTTCTCTGTATCTGTCAAGACAGATGGCTTTCATTGCTGTAACTATTGAGTTTTTGCATTGTGATTCTTTAGGAAATCCTCTTTATGCACATGCAGAATTTTGGTGAAATTAGGGGAGGTGAATGTAACAGGTGTTATATTAATTTATTAATTTCACACAAAATCTCTCCCTTTGTTATTATCAATTATTTTATATTTACATAATTATTTTGTATTCTGGCAATTTTTCTTTTAATATTGATTTCTTTTATTTGAGATGTTATATGAGCTGTTTCTATTCTTATATGTAAATTTTTCAGTGTTTGTTGTAATTGTTTAAATGTAATACGTGGCCCCTTTAAGAATTAAGGTTCCGGTTGCTTTCCTTCAG
>NW_015652780.1:0-544 GCF_001515625.1 Sinocyclocheilus rhinocerous
ATCATGTTATTTAATGCTTGTGCATGACAGCATATTAATAAATGTGTGTGCCCCATGGTAAACCAAATAAATATTGCATGATAATGGTTAATGATCTCTCTCTCTCTCTCTCTCTTTATGTAAGGATTCTAAGATTATTTGTTCTGAGAATAATAATATAAAATATAATAAATGTATAATTAAGTGCAGTTTATTGCAGTTGACTGATTTACTGATTTGCTTAATTTTGAAATGATATGTTTCATTCTGTTTTGACTTGCCATTTCAAAGATTACATTTAAACAATACTACACTTCAATACAATTTCTGTGATCATTTAACCATTATCATGCAATATTTTATTTATCTTGTTTATCATGGGTCACATAATATGCTGTCAGGTCACAAGCCTGATTTGGGCCACATAATCACTGGACTGGTCAGATCACAAGCCTGATTTGGGCCAAAAAATCACTGGACTGATCTGGGCCACACTCCTCCCACCAGCAATCGGCCCTCGTGTTTGCCGTGATCCATGCTGTGCCATCGCCACACATGGCCCAGC
>NW_015652781.1:0-258 GCF_001515625.1 Sinocyclocheilus rhinocerous
ATTGAACGCGCTCGTTTCACGAGGAGGCGGCTTGTGCTCATTGTGGTGCATTTGTGGGACTACTGAGGGGGATGTGAGTATTTCACCATTTAACCGAGTTTGTAGATAGCGTTTGCATGAGTGCGTTTGCCTCTCGCGGGAATAGCGATGCATTCGCAGCAGCAGTTTTCGTTCACGCTTGATTTCCGAGGTAATCTAGCGGTTGAGCGGAGCGTGTTTAGCTCCCGCGGGAGCTGAATGCATGCTGCGCGTTGCGTC
>NW_015652781.1:728-952 GCF_001515625.1 Sinocyclocheilus rhinocerous
GAAAGACCTGGATAAAGGCGGGGTCTATCCCCTGATGAGGTGGCTGAGTTGCGTCGCACCACGGATCTTGCTCTCCGTGCCGCTAAGCAGGCCGCCACTGCCATTGGCAGATCCCAAAAATGGCAGCCATGGTGGTTATGAAGAGACATCTGTGGGTGAGTCTGGTGGTTATCGGGTCAAAAGAGAAGGGCTTTCTTCTTGATGCGCCGGTTTCCCCTTCTGAG
>NW_015652782.1:0-257 GCF_001515625.1 Sinocyclocheilus rhinocerous
CAGTAGGGTTCAAATGTCTGAGGCCACTGTAGAAAATACTTATACTTTACTTTTTTATTCTAGAAACTTCATTCCATCAACAAATTACTGTATATTATGGAAGCCCGTTTCCGCCACAGAATAAAAAAAAAAAAAAAAAGGTTATTGCGACTTTTTTTCTCAGAATTGCGTGATATAAACTCACAATTGCGAGTTATAAAGTCAGAGTTGCGAGATATAAAGTCACAATTGCGAGATAAAAACTCGCAATTCTGACT
>NW_015652782.1:421-552 GCF_001515625.1 Sinocyclocheilus rhinocerous
CTCGCAATTCTGACTTTATATCTCGCAATTCTGACTTTATAACTCGCAATTGCGAGAAAAGCGAGAAAAATTGTGAGTTTATATTTTGCAGTTCTGACTTTATTTCTCAGAATTGCGAGTTTATATCTCAC
>NW_015652783.1:0-486 GCF_001515625.1 Sinocyclocheilus rhinocerous
GATTCTGTCAACTCAAATCTGCAGACTGGCTCTGACCTTTAGCAATTAGCATCAACTTCTCCAGACTGTAAATCGGTGGAAAATCGGATAAAAATATATATATATATTGTAGTGTATTCCAGCCTTAAGAGACTATAGATAAGTTGACCTTTATTTAATAAGAGGCTTCATAATGAGGCTAGTTTCTGTGTTCATCCCCGTGAATGAAATGATTTATCGGTATGTTTAGTTATTTGATTTTTGAATATGTGTTACTTAGCTGAACGTGGTCTAGGCCTAGATGCTGTAATGTGTTTAAATGACACTTCACTATCAATATATAACTGATCAAATTGAATGCCTTGTTGCTTGATTTTAGTGTTCTGTTTTTTGTGACTGACTTTGTACCTTCAAAAATATATTTTTCAATTATTCTTTAAAAAGGTTGTTTAAGTTTTTAAAAAAACATGATGTGAGCTTAATGGGCACAGGGGTGTGCTTAAAGGG
>NW_015652784.1:0-1260 GCF_001515625.1 Sinocyclocheilus rhinocerous
TGCTCAAACTCTGAGATATCAGGCGACCGCCGAGACTGACATCGACTTGCGAAAATATAGTGGCTCTAGGTAATTTATCGGGGTTACCTTTGTAGTGTCTGGAATATCAGCCCCATTAGGTCTCGTGATTTTAAGACGTAGAAACAACAGCGTGTTATTTAGGTCTACGTAATATTCGCCGGTTCCCGCGATAAAAAACTCCAAAGGCGACGAATCCGATATAGCCGATAAAGGCGGTACTTCGAAATAGGCATTTTTCTCGATAACCGTCTGTGTCAGCGGGACTGTAAATAAACTCGGACTTGATACATTCTCCCGACATGCGGTGCAGTAACGCCATGTTAGAATATGTTTTTTATGGATCTCTTAACCGCAACGTTTTGCTTCACAGTCTTCTTACGCTTTCTGGACGTAACTGAGAGATTCTTGGTCCCTCGCTTTGTTTTCTTTATCGAATTACCACGTCTCCTTATACCAGGCAGTTTAGACAATCGCTTACGTGCCATGACCATGAGACCCGAACCGTCGGAAACTATATTTTTAGCAGCCACTTTTAGGTGAAAAATTATTTGGTGTAGTTCTGCTCATAACCCTTGGCGAACGGTCCTCTCACTTCAGAAATCCTGACCGCATCCCCTACTTTATATTTAAATCAGTATGAGCATTTTTCTTCATACCGCCGTACAGGTTTTGAAACATGTCACCTTCATTTTCTTTGTCGACGTCCACCGGTCTCATCTTAATACTCCGATGGTAACTGGAGTTGTACCCCTGCATGATATCTTGCGAAACATCTATGTATCGCCGCAAATTTGTAGCGGTTAAATATCTCCACATTCGACTTTTTAACGTCCTATTAAATTGCTCCACAACGCTGGCCTTCAAATCAGTAGCCGTCGCAAAATTATGAACATTGTGCTTTTTCATTAAATCTTGAAAAAGCTTGTTAAAAAATGCCGTTCCTCGGTCCGTCTGCAATTTCTTTGGAACACGGCCCTCTTCAAGTATAGACTTAAACGCTTCAGTAACCTCAACCCCGCTCTTATTCTATATCCAAAATGGATACATAGTGACAAGAATAGTTTTTTTTTTTTAAATGGAAAGATAGTGACAAGAATAGAATACAAAATGGATCGATAGTGACAAGAATAGAATAAAAAATGGCTACATAATGAAGGTACGCTATAAGTAATAATAAAAGCAATGATAGAATATTGTCACAGACTGTCTAGCCAATAAAGGCATTTTACACAAGCCATA
>NW_015652785.1:0-1332 GCF_001515625.1 Sinocyclocheilus rhinocerous
AGAGCATAAGCCTGTATGTTATCATAAGCAGTGTTAAGAACATAATGATAAGGACAGCATTAGCATGGTAGCCACACCACACACACACAAATAGCCAAAAAAAAATTGTATGGGTCAAAATTATCGATTGTTCTTTTATGCCAAAAATCATTAGGATATTAAGTAAAGATCATGTACCATGAAGATATTTTGTAAATTTACTACTGTAAATATATCATATATAACTTAACTTTTGATTAGTAATATGCATTGCTAAGAACGTCATTTGGACAACTTTAACGGCAATTTTCTCAGTATTCTCAGTATATTGTCATATCATAACAAACCATACATCAATGGAAAGCTTATTTATTCAGCTTTCAGATGATGTAGAAATCTCAAGAACTGGTTTTGTGGTCCAGGGTCACAATTATGCGTGAACCAGGTTTCTTTATTTGGGACAGTAGATCTATTGAAAATTTTGAGAACATCAGCAAATACATACTATAAATTTAATAATCTATAACTTATTTTCAAGTTTGTTGGTAATATTTTTTTTTTTTTTAGACCCTCTACATCTTTTGGATGTCTTGAAAGACAAAACTCTCCACTGCGGTCAGGAATATCCACTGCTGGTAAAATGTTATAATAATGAGTGAATTTAATGTCTTTTGAGCTCTGACTAGAACAAAGAATTGTTGTAGCTACCAGAGTACAGATCTTCTAGTCTGAATGTTATTGGGAATCAAGTCAGATTTATTTATATAGTGCTTTTTATAATGCACATTGTTTCAAAGCAGCTTTACAGAAACATACTGCAGCACTAATGTCTTAAATTTTATAAGCTCCTCATTGAGTGGTTCCATTTAAAGCAACATTTGATAAAATGATACCCTAATATATATTGTCTGTGAGAAAGCTCAAGGCGACTATGGCAAGAAGCAAAAAGGTGGAGAGATCATTGCAAAAAACCTAGCTTGGTGGTGGACATTTCTGCAAATTTGCAGTCTTGAACATCATTTGTATAATCTTCAAATGCTGCATCTAGTGTCTGGACATCATCTACAGGAGAAATTATTAAAAATGATTAAAGAAATTATAAAAGAGTCTTTAATGTGAAATGTTTTTTCCTTTTAGGCTTTTCCTCCCAAACCACAGTCATTAGTCATGGTATGAAACCTGGTTATTATAATTGTTTGCTAGCTCTCAGTAAAGTTTGTCATTCAGGAAATTGTTGATTATTATGAATTTTCTAACAGGTATTAAAAGAAAACGTAACGAGTCTCCAGATATCACTGCACAGTCACCGATGACTACAGGCAAGTCAATTCTGACACTAATTGTACAAAAATA
>NW_015652786.1:0-840 GCF_001515625.1 Sinocyclocheilus rhinocerous
GCTACAGGGAGTTTTGTAACTTTTTGAGTGATAGTGAGGTTTAAAACAAAACCACCCACTCAGAGCAGGTGTGTTTACACAAAACAGGAAAGGCAGAAAGCTACAAACCTTCAGTTCTTCATAAAACCTCTCCTCCATCTCAGACACTTGGGATATAGCCTCAAACGCTGGGAGAACAGACTCCTAAAAAATACGTACATTTTAGCGGTTTTGTACCACATTTCTCAGACTCTAAATAAATAAAATGTACACACAATTTCAGGACAGTTATTTAAATTGGATTAATTTATAAACCCACAATAGAAACTATTACGTTATAATAAATTGCTATACATTCGTAATTCATTTCATTCAGAAATAAAGGCAACTGGTTAAAATTAGTCTAATTCAGTAATTGGCATTCAAATAAAAGCTCTATTTAACCACTTACAAATAATACAAAAACATCAAATTCATTTACCCCCAGTTTCACAGACAAGGCTTGAGCCTATAGACTAAAACGTAATTCTGAGCGGTTTCAACTGAAAGAAACTTACAGACTGATCTTAAAACATATCAGTGCCTTTGTTTTGTCTCAAGATGCACACCAGTAATGCTTTTGCTAAGGCATGTTAATAAAAAATTACTTAAATGTCCTAATTAAGCTATGGCCTAATCCTGGCTTAGTCTAAGCCCTGTCTGTGAAACCGGGCCTTAAGAGTTGTTGAGGAAAGTCCTGCCACTTAAATTTAATATGCACAGCCTGATTCACTCACCTCCTCTGAGGAGTCTCCTTCCTCAGAAAGCTCTAGTTTTGTACCATTCTCCACTGAAGCTCCCTTAGACACACCATTCAGTTCT
>NW_015652787.1:0-877 GCF_001515625.1 Sinocyclocheilus rhinocerous
AAAAATACATTAAAATAAAATAAAAAATAATTTGAATGTTTAATGGACATGTAAAAACAATTATTTAATAAAACAATTTGTAAAATTATTTTTAATGTTTAATTTTTGATTTTATCTAAACACTTAAATTGTTTTTATTTTTCATACAATTAAATAAATTTTGATGTTTAATGGAAATTTTAAAAATAATTAATTAAAATAAATAATCTTTAATGCTTTTTGGTCATATTTTAGTAGAATAAGTAGTTTTGTAATTAATGTGTTTTCTTGTTATATATATTTTTTTTTTATTTTAATTAATATTGAAGGTATTTTTAATTAATTTTCTTGTTATATATTTTTTTATTTTAATTAACATTGAAGATATTTTTAATTAATTATTTATTTAATTATTTTACATTTTATTTCATTTGTATTTATTTATTTTTGGTAGAAGAGTCCTAGAATTATTATGTTTTAGTTAGTAATGATTTACTTGAACTCTTAAGTATTCTTCAAAATACGAGCCATTACTAAAATGTAGTTTTGTCACTTATTTTATTAGTTGGCAATTTTTTTACAAAAATTAAAACCATCAGACTCCATAGGAATGTGTGGTTTTAAAACAAAGGTTTTTCTTTCTTTTTCTTTTTTGAGGAGGCCTTTATAAATGTCTGCTGTGTGTGCTTTTGGCTTTCCCAGTGTGCTGGTGGTGGTGATGCTGATGTTTTCTTCCTCATCTGCAGGTGTCGTCCTCCAGCGCTCTGCTCGGGTCGGCCGCTCCATCTCTGCCGCTGGGTTTCGGGATGTTGGGAGGTCTGGTTCCCGTCTCTCTCCCGTTCCAGTTTCCAAGCCTGCTGAATCTGCCTTCCTCTGTGGTTTCCACGGCGACCGCTGG
>NW_015652788.1:0-246 GCF_001515625.1 Sinocyclocheilus rhinocerous
AGGCAAAGCCGGCAGAGCAGGGCACCAAGGTGGAGCAGACGGAACCGGGGCCCACCAGGGCAGAGCAGACAGAGCAGAAGACCTCCATGGCAAAGCAGACAGAGCAGGAGCCCACCCTGGGCCTAACTCAGGGACATGAACCCTTCCTGGGCGGAACTGAGGATCTGGAGCCCTTCCAGGGCGGTACTGGGGATCAGGATAGCGCTTACGTGGTGCTGGCACTGGAGGGTGCTCTGGAGGAGCAGG
>NW_015652788.1:353-900 GCF_001515625.1 Sinocyclocheilus rhinocerous
GGGGCTGGAGCCGACACTGGAGCGAGCTCCGGGGCTGGAGCCGACACTGGAGACGGGGAAACAGGAGCCCTCCCTGGGCTTAACAGGGAAACAGGAGCCCTCGGTGGGCTATACTCGGGAACAGGAGTCCTCCCTGGTAGGGACTGGGACCTGGGGAAAACGGAGACACAAGAGACAGACAGAGCATATACAGTCTCATGGATGGAACAGACAGTTCTTTCACAAACAGTCTCAATAGCCGTGACAGGACGGGCAGTGAGTTCACAGACGGCCTCCATAGCAGTGACAGGACGGGCAGAGAGTTCACAGACGGCCTCCATAGCCGTGACAGGACAGGCAAAGAGCTCACAAACGGCCTCCATAGCCGTGACAGGACGGGAAGTGAGTTCACAGACGGCCTCCATAGCCGTGACAGGACGGGCAGAGAGTTCACAGACGGCCTTCATAGCCGTGACAGGACGAGCAGAGAGTTCGCAAACGGCCTCTATAGCCGTGACAGGATGGGCAGTGAGTTCACAGACGGCCTCCATAGCCGTGACAGGACAGG
>NW_015652788.1:1175-1434 GCF_001515625.1 Sinocyclocheilus rhinocerous
CGCCGCCGCCTCTGGGAGTTCTGTGGTGGTGTATGCAGCCCAAACACAACAAAAAGCGATCCCCATCAGGGGAAACACTTCAGACAGGGGAATTAGTTCAGGAACAGAAGGGTTAGAGTGAGTGGGTTTGGGGATACCAGGTGTGCGTGCAGACACCAGTGGTGTATCCCTCACGCTAGATACCATACTGGGATACCGAAAGACTGCCCCTGACGATCTGGGTGCAACAGACAGGACATGACAAGACTCCTGATGATCA
>NW_015652789.1:0-883 GCF_001515625.1 Sinocyclocheilus rhinocerous
TGTAATGCAGACTTTTCTGGAAGGAGAGCACCCAATTATGAAAATTTGCTTAAAATTTACTCACCCTCTGGCCATCCAAGATGTTGATGCGTTTGTTTCTTCTTCAGAACAGATTTGGAGAAATTTTGCATTACATCACGAATGGATCACCAATAGATCCTCTGCAGTGAATGGGTGCCGTCAGAATGAGAGTCCAAACAGCTGATAAAAAAAATCCACAAGTAATTCATACGAACGAAAGATGCGTGTTTGTAAGAAACAAATCCATCATTAAGATGTTTTTAAATTCAAACTGTTGCTTCTGGCTAAATTACAAGTCCTCTAATATTGCTTTCTCCAGTGAAAAGTTGTCTCGACTGAATCAAGAGTGAAATATGCACAGATCATCCAGCACAATTTACAAGTAAAAACAGTTCAAAACAGTTCTAAACAAATATATTGGTGGATTTTGATGTGAGAAGACTTTTTCACTTGAGGAAACATTATTATGGATTATGGACTAGTATTTTGGCCAGAAGTGACGGTTTACAGTTAAAACACCCTGATGGATTTGTTTCTTACAAATAGCTTTCCACTTCACAAAACAATAACTGATAAGCTAGAGTCATGTTGTGGATTATTGTGATGTTTTTATCAGCTGTTTGGACTCTCATTCTGACGGCACCCATTCACTGCAGAGCATCCATTGATGAGCAAGTAATGTAATGCTAGATTTCTCCAAATCTGTTCCAATGAAGAAACAAACTCATCTACATCTTGGATGGGCTAAGGGTGAGTACATTTTGAGCAAATTTTCATTTGGTGAACTATTCCTTCAAACGTTTAAAACTGTAGAAGGTAAGTCTGGGTTAGATAACAGCAAGCCATTTCATGGCACTTTCAT
>NW_015652790.1:0-492 GCF_001515625.1 Sinocyclocheilus rhinocerous
TGTCGTCTTGTTAATAATTCTTTGTAAAAAAAAAATATTATGTTACATTACTTATGTAAATATAAATATTATTACAATTTACAATACCTGTTTTCTCTTTTAAAGGGGTCATATGATGCGATTTCAAGTTTTCCTTTCTCTTTGGAGTGTTACAAGCTGATTGTGCATAGATAAGATCCCTGAAGTTGCAAAGACTAAAGTCTCAAAACCAAAGAGATATTCTTTATCAAAGTTAAGACTCTGCCACGCCCCCCTAAAACGGCTCATTCTAACACGCCCCCACATATCTACATCACCATGTGGAAATATTTGCATAATGCGCCCAAATGATCACGCAAAGAAAGAAGGCGTGGTTTCAGGAACAGCAGTAGTGTTGATGCAGCATGTCAGGGAGACGCTGTGTGTTTCAGTGCGAAAGCAAAAGCACTTTAGAAGCAGCCAGCCATGTCTGTGTGTTTCTAGGCGAAAGCAAAAGCACTTTATTTGGCCTTC
>NW_015652791.1:0-229 GCF_001515625.1 Sinocyclocheilus rhinocerous
ATGAAAAGGCTTCAGTTCAGGAGAAAAAGGCTTTTTTCCCATATGAGTCTAGCACAGGGGCGTAGATTACGCGGGGGACGCGGGTGACGTGGCCGGAGGCGCTCTCGTGCAGAAAGTCGTATGAGGAAATTCCTAATATTATGGACAAAAGCGTCCAGCTATCCTGTATGAAAAGTGTTTGTAGTATATAAACAAATCATTATTATTGGTTATTGTGCAGCAGTTATCT
>NW_015652791.1:392-490 GCF_001515625.1 Sinocyclocheilus rhinocerous
AGCCTGAATTTATTTGATCCAAAGTACAGCAAAACAGTAAAATTTTGAAATATTTTTTACTAGGCTATTTCAAATAACTGTTTTCTATTTTAATATAT
>NW_015652792.1:0-543 GCF_001515625.1 Sinocyclocheilus rhinocerous
CACCCTAAACATAGAGCATAAAGAACATAGACATGTTTCAAAGACAGTAGATATGTTTTTCAAATAACTTGTTCATGTCTATTAAATTGAGATTAATTCCATATTTAAGCCCTTGCAATAAATAAGCAGTCATCTCCATTTTTACATTTTTCAGGAAATAATGGTATTGGATATAATATCCTATCATAAACAAATGGTTTCTGTGTAAACAAGGGCACAGGGCAACATTTAAAGGCATAGTTCACATAAAAATTTAATTTGTCTCATTTAATCACAAATGTCAAAAATAGTTCACAAATTTAATTTGTCTCATTTAATCACAAATGTCAAAATCTGTCCATCTGAAATTTTCTATAAAAAAATTATCATTTTTATCAGGTAATGTATAGGTTCTTTTCATTGCCGTTACAGTGAGATAACTGAAAATAAACATAAGAGCCTGATAAAAATGATTATTTTAGAAGAAAATTTCTAATGGATTTTGCATCTGACGTCTTCATTTGTTCTTATTTTAGGATCACTTCACTTGTATTAGTGTACTTG
>NW_015652793.1:0-529 GCF_001515625.1 Sinocyclocheilus rhinocerous
AGGCAATATGATTTATTCATGACTTCCCAGCTAACAGGGAACATTTGCACAACTTTCAGTAATGTATTTTAAAAGTTATATAAATGTTAGGACAAAATATTCTTCAAGTAAAGATTATGGAACATTCTTAAAACTTTATTAATGTTTGATTTACTTTCTCAACGGAACGTCCACATGATGTTTTTTTTTCCACTTGATGAATGTTCTTAGAAACATTTTTGTAACCTTTAAATAACATTCTAATCACGACAAGAAAACTGAACATTTAAACGGTCTTAGAATAGCTATTAAAAATAAACATTCAAATAACATATTTTGGGTGATTAAGTTAGTAGAACGTAAGAAAATGTAAAAAAATGTTTTTGTAACCTTTAAATAACATTATAATCACGTCAAGAAAACTGGACATTTTAACGTTCTTAGAATATTAAAAAATAAACATTCAAATAATTTTGGGGATAAAATTAGTAGAACGCTGCAAGACACATTTTTGTAACCTTAAAGTAACACTATAATCACGACAAGAAAA
>NW_015652794.1:0-625 GCF_001515625.1 Sinocyclocheilus rhinocerous
TTACATAAAATGTAAATTTAGACCGAAACATTTTTTTGAGTGTATGTGATTTATATTGCATTATTGTTAAACATATTTTCGTAAGTTTTGGCTTTTGATACAGATTTTGGGTAATTTATTGTTTTGAATATTATAGATGTATACATTTTGTTTTGTGCCATATAAGGGTTGTGATATAGAAATGAGGACATTTATTGTTGGGTAAGGGAGTACAGGTGCATCTCAATAAATTAGAATGTCGTGGAAAAGTTCATTTATTTCAGTAATTCAACTCAAATTGTGAAACTCGTGTATTAAATAAATTCAATGCACACAGACTGAAGTAGTTTAAGTCTTTGGTTCTTTTAATTGTGATGATTTTGGCTCACATTTAACAATTTCAATTTCAGTTGAGAACGGCGTGGCCGGCGGATCCGACGAAGGAACCGCGGCTTAGTGTGAGCTGAGGCTGGGCTAGAGTGAGCAGAGGCGGCGGGGTTGAGAACAGCGCGGCCGGCGGATCCGACGAAGGAGCCGCGGCTTAGCGTGAGCTGAGGCCGGGCTAGAGTGAGCAGAGGCGGCGGGGTTGAGAACGGCGCGGCCGGCGGATCCGACGAAGGAGCGGCAACCACATGTGACGACCCCG
>NW_015652794.1:790-868 GCF_001515625.1 Sinocyclocheilus rhinocerous
GCCAAACAAAGTAGTTTCGCTTTCACAACAAAGCACACAGCGTCTTCAGGACATGGCCGCGGCGGCAACAATACTACA
>NW_015652795.1:0-481 GCF_001515625.1 Sinocyclocheilus rhinocerous
TGATTGAAAGCAGCCGTTTGAGAGTGTTCCTCTGCCCTCAAGGCCACTTCCTGCTCCCTCGCTTGTCTGGCCTCTTCGAGTGCCATCTGCAAGAGGTGCTCCCTCTGGGCACGGTTCAGCTCCTGTTGCTGAATGTCTGCCACCTGCATTTCTCTTAACACCGCAAGATGTTCCTGATGGTGCAGGCTCCGTTTCCGCTTGCCTAGTCCAAAATGAAGAAAATAGTTAGAAATGGGAGGTTTTTCTTAACTGTGGATTTGTATACATTCATTTATGAAAGAACTGTACAGTAACATCCTTAAATGATCTAACATCACATTTACAGTAGCTACCAATAATGTATTTATGGTAAGCAACAGGAATTCATGACTCACGGTATATAACGATATATATATCCTATATGTACATATTATGACATATGAAATACATAAAATTAGTTTTATACCTGTGACCACACGCTGCGGTGTCGTCGTGCAGCTGG
>NW_015652796.1:0-627 GCF_001515625.1 Sinocyclocheilus rhinocerous
CGAAATATGTTTACTTTTCTGGATACCTGGAAATTTCTGGAAAATTTAATGGTTAAAGTATGGTTTTAGTAATAAAAAAGAATTTCTAATTAATTGGAATATATTCAATTTAACAAAAATGTATTAAAAGTTTAACAAAAATGTAATTTTTAGGGACTTATGAAATCCATTTTATTTTTTTCCCCAAATCCTATTTAATTTTTTTCTAAATTTCATGTTTTTCATTTACATGTTTCTGAATTCTGTTTTATTAGTTTATTAGTTGAATTGAAATGAATAATTAATTGAAATCATGAAATGTATACAATTTAACAACCATTTTTTGAACGTTTAAAATTGAAATCATGAAATGTATACAATTTAACAACCATTTTTTAAATGTTTAACAAAAATTTAATTTTTAGGGCCCTATGAAATTAATTCACATTATCATATTCCCAAATTTTACTGTAATCTGTTTAAGTGCTGTACAAATGTATTTATTTATTTATTTTGTGCTGTCTATTTTATTTTTTTTATTTAGTACAAATGTATTATCAAAAATGGTGGTAATCTAATTAAGGCATAAAACATTATAAAACCGAATTAATCTTTGAAAATGTGTTCAAATGAAGATTTAACCATTCT
>NW_015652797.1:0-150 GCF_001515625.1 Sinocyclocheilus rhinocerous
TGCTCATAAAGGTAAGAGTAATACATCACTCGGAACTGTAAAGGGCCTACTTTTATTTGTGCGCACATACAATATCAACAAAGCGTTGTGCTTCTATAAAATAAAGGATACATACAGGATGTGCTTTCTGCAATTTCGGCCAGGAGCGCT
>NW_015652797.1:427-534 GCF_001515625.1 Sinocyclocheilus rhinocerous
CCCCCCGACACATTCAAGGTAATTACTTTTGCTGGGGCTTTGCGGCACGCTTTAGCCGATTACGTGCGTTTTTTGCTGTCATGTGCAAGGATATGTTTGCAGATTCT
>NW_015652798.1:0-1135 GCF_001515625.1 Sinocyclocheilus rhinocerous
TCTGGCCCTGTGTTCAACTAAAATACACAAAAAAGTTATTTGCTCTCTCACGTATCAATGACTCATGATGACTAAGGTTGACATAAAGCAAAAGCATCTTGTTGACCTGTATTTATTCAATAATTATATGTTTCAGAGACAGTGAAACTCTCTTGATTGCCCATGTGTACTTGTACAAAGAAGACTCAGCTTTTTTTCCTAGTTAAAATAATTAAAAATAATTAAAAGAAGATGAACTTGTCATTTTGGAAGGAAATTCAAGTGTTTTTTGCTTTTCTACGTAGTTGTTAAGATGATCATAGACATAACATATTTTGCCAAATCATAAATAGTTTTTCACATCATGAACAGGAGACATGTTACACATATCTATTTCACATAAGTTATATTATCAGCAATTTGGGGAGAAATAAGGGAACATAAAATTAATATAAGGGCCTGGCAAAAATGTTGTGCAATAACTGCCAAGAATTGGTGTGTTGACCTTCAGTGTGTCCATTTAATCACAGAGATGAAGTTACAAAGCTCACAAAACCCGTCTGCTGTGGCACTGAAAATCAAAGTTTTAAGCTTTAGTTATGCTTTAATGAGAAAGATCGCCATTTGACTGACTGCTTGAGGTAGTTTTTTTTTTTCTTTGTCTTGTATAACCCCAGAACCTTATCAGGAAGACTCAAGTTCCCTTTATCGACAGCTACCCAGGTTTGTGTTATTTTAAACAAATTAGCATTAATGCTATTATCATTAAGTTAGTGTTAAATAAAAACACCATGAAATGCCAAGTAGGCTCCTCTCCTTCAACAAGACACCTGAGATTGTGTGTCTTTCACAAGTATAACAGAGAATGCAAATTTATTTATAAATGAAACCCACGTGGGACGTTTGGGAAAAGTGAAGTCATTTGTGCATTTTGTAGGAATTTAAAAACTACAGCAGTTCGACAATATACAAAATATCACCCATGAGCAAATACACTCTCGTTAGTACAAACACAGTATCATTAATTTTACATCTTTAGCTCAAATCAGAATATAAAAAAAAAATATTGAAAAAAGAATTTTTCAACTAATGTGCTAATGTGTTTTAGAGCAATACCAGGCAATGCATGTTACCAGTAAAGAAGTTTGCAATACAC
>NW_015652799.1:0-578 GCF_001515625.1 Sinocyclocheilus rhinocerous
CTGGACTCTAGATATCAACAACAGCATTAAAACCCCATATTGGTGGCATTATTAGTAAATACAATTTCAGCATGAATGTCATCTAAATGAGTTCAGATAGTCTTATTTAAGTCTGGACATTCTGCTGTATGTGACATCCTTACCTGGTTAACATTTGGTGTGTGTGTGTGTGTGTGTGTGTGTGTGTGTGTGGTTCTAGTCAGTCATCTGTATGGCTTTGGTTTGGTGGATGCCGAGGCCATGGTGGTGGAAGCCAAGAAGTGGAGAAACGTTCCTCCTCAGCACACCTGCAGCAAAACCTCTGACCGCAGAACCCGGTGAGGAGAAACTCACTTCAGCTTTCACACGGACAAATATAACTCGCTTCTACTTTACTCAAATACTTTGAAAGAAATGAATACTTATATCCATCAAGGATGCATTAAATTAATCAAAAGTGACATTAACAACATTTATAATGTTCCAAAAAAAAAGTATCTTGTTTTCCAGTACAAATGTTGAAATACCCATAAGCCAACATAAAATTACTTGAGGTTTTTATCAACTGTTTATTTATAAGGCACAACTGTTTTCAACAT
>NW_015652800.1:0-1146 GCF_001515625.1 Sinocyclocheilus rhinocerous
ATTTTGGAAGTTCTGCCCACTTTTGGAGTTCACGCCCCATTTTGGTCTGGGGTCATCCAGTCTGCAGTTATACCTACTTGGGAACACAAGCCGCTGATGGGCGAGAGTTCAGCGGTGATTCTGCTGCTCGGGTTTGGGTTTCTGCTGTGGATTCTGGTTCTGATCTCAGTCCAGCAGCTCATCATCCGCAGCCCGGGACACTTCAGCTCCGTCCGCGCCAGGTATACTTTACCATAGTCAGGTGGGAATACCATGGCACTTTGTTTACGATGGTATTGCATAATCACCTTACTATTTACATGTCACTTCAAGAATACGGTAATAACATGGTAATACCATACTGGTAATACCATACCATACACCATAATGCAATGGTAAAAAAAAAAATCCTACAGTGTCTTTATAGCCTATTATATCATGATTGTTTATGGTTGTGATAGACCCCCAAAAACTTTTAGTAGACCCATATATGATTAACAATATGAATTGTAATTGTCTTCGTGTGTATTTTTTTAAATTAAATTCTAAATTAAGTAAGCAGTAATAATTATATTTTTGATTCATTTTTAATTAATTATAAACAAAATAGTCAGTTGTTGTTTACATATACTGTAGTTTCAACTGTTATTGATACCCTGGTTACTGATATGTTTTTTTTTTTATAACAGTTGTGGTTGATGAAATTTACCACAGTGTTATCATGACAACTCTGATGTATTGGATTAATCATGGTAAAACTGATGACTTATGAGAACTATTTATCAACTTTAAATCATTAATAGCATTAAAAGAATCTGAAGGGATAATAAGAGATACATTTTAGTAACTAGTATTGTTTTTTAATGTCATATAGTAAATATCTCTAGCAACATGCAATAAGTCACATGAATGTATTTAATGCAATGTATGCTTTAAATAAGAAAAAAAGATCTTCCAATGCTTATTTTTACATATTGCACAGCAAATATATTTTTTTCAAATCTCTCTAAAGTTGGCATTAAATGATAATTCATGTTTCTAAATGAATGCTATTCATCTTATTGTGAATGTTTCATACATCCATAAAGTAATGAAAGTAATGAAATAGAATAGTGTGGATTAGGATAGGATAGAATGTAATAGTAGAATAGTCTTTATTGTCATTAT
>NW_015652801.1:0-1747 GCF_001515625.1 Sinocyclocheilus rhinocerous
CTCCATTTCAGTCAATTGTGTGTCCTGTTTTGTTGTCTGTTCCTTGTCCTTATCGTAAATTGGATGAACAGGTGGCTGGTGCATTCAAAGGCCCAATCTGTGGTATAACATTTTCCCCTAAAAAAAAAGTTAAATTAAATGAAAAAACAGCACAAAAGAAACGACCACTGAGGATTCCCACAGAGCACTGGAAAAAATGCTTGGTTTGCCGCTACAAATAGAAGGTATTTTCAGATTGAAGAGCACAATGCAATCTGTAGTTTGATTTGTGCTCCAAGAAGCGTGTGATGGAAAGGTCAGACACAGTTCTTGTAGCAGGTTTCCGTAGTGTAGCGGTTATCACGTTTGCCTAACATGCCAAAGGTCCCCAGCTCAAAACTGGGCGGAAACAGATGGAGACTTTTGTTCTATCTGTGCTGAAATGGCTCTCTGGTAAGCAGGTGGTTCAAGCTGCAAAGACCTTAATTTCGAGGTAGGAGAAGGCAAGTTTTTAAGAAACTTTGAGCAGACAGCCACGCTGAATGAACTCTGTCCTACTATGTGTGGGATTTACTCAGATTGTCAATCTGCTTTCAGGGCAGATTACAGTATCAATTTTACCCGAAAGAGCACGAGAGTAAACTTTTTGAGTTTCTGTAGTATAGTGGTCATCACGTTAGCCTAACAAGCAAAAGGTCCTCGGTTCGAAGCTGAGCAGAAACAGAGTTTTATTTTTGAGGGAATGCAAAAACTCTTTGCGGCGTTCAAGGACAATTCTTGCTGCTTTGTCAAGATAAAGTTTCCATAGTGTAGTGGTTATCACGTTCGCCTCACACGCAAAAGGTCCCCAGTTCGAAACTGCGCGGAAACAAGGGTGACTTTTTCCAAGGTAGCTTAAGTTCTTGGTCTGTTGCATTCGCACTCAACGCTACAAAAGGCTTTGCCTGCCTAGAGGTGTTAAAGGAAAAGAGTTTTTCTGACAGGTTTCTGTAGTGTAGTGGTCATCACGTTCGCCTAACATGCGCAAAGTCCTCGGTTCGAAAACCGAGCAAAAACAGCTGCAGCATTTTGAAGAAAAGTATGAACGCTTTGCGCTTTTATTGGGCTTTAGAAACTTTTACCTTTATGCGCTTTTTTCCGAGCATGAACCTAAAGATTTCGGTCTGCTCCGTGCAGGCAGATTTCCGTAGTGTAGTGGTTATCGTGTTTGCCTCACACGTGAAAGGTCCCCAGCTTGAAACTGGGTTGGAGCAGTCACTCTCTTTTTCACAATTGTTCAATTGGCTTTCTGTTGAGGAGGAACTCAACACTACAAAGACTTTGCAGCCAAGAAGCATGAAGACAGTCACTAAAGTTGAAGTTGATGCAAAAATGAAAGTGCAGTCATTATTTGACCAAAACCTAACCCACACTCGTGCCATTTCAAACCTGTGTGGCTTTTTTCTGTGGAACACAAAAGAAGATATTTGTCTGAGTGGCCCTCTTTTGAGCAGCAGCTCTATGCTATGAAGGCCTTTCTTTACACAGGTGTGAAGACAATTATTAAGCCACACTAAGCAGCGGTAACCGCCACGCCGACAGACTCAGTACTATTTCCAAGGTAAATTGGATGAACAGGTGGCTGGTGCAATGATCCTTGCTGCAGGTTTCCGTAGTGTAGCGGTCATCACGTTTGCCTTACACGCGAAAGGTCCCCAGCTCAAACCTGGGCAGAAGCAGATGAAGACTTTTGTTCTATCTGTGCTGAAATGGCTCTCTGGTAAGCAGG
>NW_015652802.1:0-1541 GCF_001515625.1 Sinocyclocheilus rhinocerous
AATCAAATGATATTCATTGTGAGGCTGTAAAACAATATAGCATTCGAAAGTACCATACAGATAAAGCACACAAAGAGTTTGTAAAAAATTGTAGTATTCTTAACTACAATGAAAATGAAGCACACAGAGAGTCTGTCAAAAAGTTCAGTATTCAAAAATATAATGACAACGAAGCACACAGAGAGTCTGTCAAAAAGTTCAGTATTCAAAAATATGAATCAAATGAAAGACACAAAGATATGGTGATAAATTACAATATACAGAAATATAAAACTGATGTTAGTTTTGTCAATAATATAAAAATGAGAAATGTTGCAAGACAATATGAAGCACAGATAAAAACAAAAGAGATAGACTTTGTAATTGAACAGTTTAAAGAAAAAATATCTACAGGTCCCGAATATGTTTGTTCAGTGTGTCATCGTTGCTGCTTTAAAATGCAAGTAAAAAAGTGCAATAAAAATAAATATCTTCAAAAATCAATCCATGCTGGTTATATGGCAGAAAAATGTATTACATTGAAATATCTGCATGAGTGTAATAAAGATTGTAGTGAAGACTGTGTTTATAAAAACAGCCCTGCTGCATCTTTATGGATTTGTCACACATGTGATAGAAAAATTTGTGAAGGTAAAATGCCTGCTGAAAGTGTAGCAAATAATCTAAGTTTGGATCCTATTTCTGCTGAACTGAGCTGTTTAAACTCTCTTGAGCAACATCTAATATCAAAGCATATACCTTTCATGAAAATGCTGGCTTTACCACGAGGAGGACAGAATGGAGTTCATGGGCCAATAACATGTGTGCCATCTAATGTTACAGAAGTGGTGAATGTTTTACCCAGATCAGGTGATGATTTTATGATACGAGTAAAGCTTAAGAGAAAACTGACATATAAAGGGCATTATGAGTATAAATTTGTGAATACGGATCAAATTAAAACAGCATTGGCATATTTAAAAGAGAATAACAAGTGGTATACAGATGTAGAGTTTAACAAAACTTGGATTAATCCTTTGAGTAAAATAGAAGAGGAAATGAGTGATAAAAGTGAAAACAATGAGGGTAATTTAGACAATTGTGAGGACATGCATAATAATGAAGAGCACACTATTGACAATGAAGATAATGAAATGACTGATGAAACACTTCATGATCGACAGCAGCATGGTTTGTTTATGGATTCATGTTTACAGCCAGTGGATATTGCACAAGAGGTTTTAGATCAACATTTTGATGGCGTTATGTCACTTGCACCAGCAGAAGGCAATAAACCAGTGAGATTGTTAATGGATGAAACTAATGAAGCCAAATGTTTTCCAGTTCTCTTCCCAAAAGGAACAGGCACATTTCATGATTCACGACCTGAAAAATTAACACTGTCTAGGTATTTAAACAATAGAATTTTAAATGCAGATGGGCGTTTTGCTCAAAACCTTGATTACATCTTTTATGAACAATATCTGTCAGAGCTAAATCAAGTTATCTCTAACGTTTCTATTGCTTTGAGGAAAGGCTATGACACAAGCAACAAAACAAAA
>NW_015652803.1:0-546 GCF_001515625.1 Sinocyclocheilus rhinocerous
CAGAACACAGTGCACTAAAGATATGTCTTGTTTCAGCTAGTGAACTGGCATTCTGCAGTCTTGCAAAGGCAAATGTGACAAAGTCTCTCTCTCTCTTTTTTGCCTGTGCAAATATCAAAAGCTCTTTCTAGGTAGGATGTGATGTGCTCCCTGTTGAAAGCTAGCAGAACACTTTGCATGAGAGCCCAGCTATAGTCCGTCTCAACCTGGTGTATGTGCATTTGTGTGTATTTGGACAAATGCAATGTAAATTGCATGAGCCAATATGTGATTGGAGGTACCGAATGCTCATTTGATAACATTTCACAGATTGGTAAAGGGGGAGCATCCCGACCCCTTCAATGCTCATTAACATTTCACAGATTGGTAAAGGGGGAGCATCCCGACCCCTTCCTGGAAGAGTGAGTGAGTAGTATAGGATTACAACCTTTTAGATGGTCCCTATCTTGTTTGCCACACTACGTTGGACATTCGGCAGTAAGTATGCCATTAAAACAATACTTGTCCATTTTGATCAATTGTGAAAAATGTAGTAGGTTGAGAATC
>NW_015652804.1:0-511 GCF_001515625.1 Sinocyclocheilus rhinocerous
TGGTTTTGCTGTCTTTCTGCAAGCAACGTTCATTTCACCATGTTATTTAGATCATTTGTAATTAAATAGGTATTCATGTACATGACGTCCTGTTCAATCGCAACATAGAGTCAGATTTCCCTGCTAATTCTAACTTTTTCCTGTTTTATGAAGTGTAACACCATACATTACAATTAGACAGTTAAATTCCTTCGTTAGGGGCATTCTTTTGTTCAGACGCCCATTTCCATTTTATTGTTATTGTTGTTGTTAGTGTGTGTGTGTGTGTGTGTGTGTGTGTGTGTGTGTGTGTGTGTGTGTGTGTGTTTCTGTTAAACATCTTAAGCCTTGTCGAAATAATAACAAATAAACTATATTGCACAATGACTAGTCTCTCTTTTATTATTTTAGGTAACTCAGAGTGATGCTCCTGATGTGTTTTTAAAATTTCATAATTATGTCTAACCACTTTTATCTGCAGAATAGTGTGCCTTAAACTAAAACACTAAACACACAGGGGGAACATATCTTA
>NW_015652805.1:0-528 GCF_001515625.1 Sinocyclocheilus rhinocerous
AGTGTGACGGAGGTTTTTGTACGACGCTTTCACTAGAATGAAGCATTGTGCTACACTTTTGGTGGAGGAACTGAACTGGTGATCAGAACTAAGTCTTTCTTAAATTATTTAATAAAAATATATCATGTGTGTGCGTGAATTATGAATTGTAAAGTTTCAGTCTATTTTATTGATTGACTGCACCTTCAAAAAAATTACTATATTATGAATGTCAAAGTCATATTTGGTGATATTCCATGTTTTTTTTACATTTCAAACCATAGTTCATATGTGTACTTACTTTTTTACATGAGTCATTTCAAACCTAGTGTATGATAACTTTTCAATATATTTGAATTAATTTCAATATTTTAGGATTTTTAAAAAATAATTTCTTCATATATTTCATTGCAATATTTTAGGATTTTTTACAAATAATTTCTTCATATATTTCATTTTGTGCACGACACAAAAGCTGGATGCAATAGCTAAATATTTAATTTAGTTGGTGTCATCATCAGGAAGAAAAGAAATTCAGTTGATAAACGT
>NW_015652806.1:0-1088 GCF_001515625.1 Sinocyclocheilus rhinocerous
TAATCAGACTGAATGTTCAACTCCATTTGGGGTTAAAAGATATTTTAAATTAATACTTTCATTCATCAAGGATGCATTAAACTGATCAAAAGAGATTTATAATGTTACAAAAGATTCTATTTCAAATAAATGCTGTTCTTTTGAACTTTCTATTCATCTGTGAATCCTGAAAAATAAAATGTATGATGGTTTGCACAAAAATATTGTGCAGCACAACAGTTTTCAACATTGATAATAATCAGAAATGTTTGTTGAGCAGCAAATCAGCATATTAGAATGATTTCTGAAGATCATGTGACACTGAAGAATGGAGTAATGATGCTGAAAATTCAGCTTTGCTCACAGAAATAAATTATATTTGAACAGCTGAAAATTCAGCTTTGATCACAGAAATAAATTACAGTTTAACAGATATTCACACAGAAAACACTTCTTTTAATTTGCAAAAATATTTCACTATTTTACTGGTTTTTACTGTATTTTTGATCAAATAAATGCAGCCTTGGTGAGCAGAAGAGACTTCTTTCAAAAACATAAATTTGACTGACCCCAAAATTTTAAACATTAGTTAGTATATTACTATTTTAATAATTTTTTATTCTTAAAAAAGAAAAAGCAAAATGGTTTGAGGGAAATGAGACTTTAGTGCATCCTTTAAAAAAGGCCAATTTTCCCTTGTGCACAACCCGTTTTTTTTTTTCCTTTCTGTTTCTAAATATGCAAGCTTTTCAGATCGCTCAATCATATTAGTATTATGTTTATCCTGAATTATAAAGACAGCAAAGGGGAGATGAGCGGTTTAATCAGAAGTGATCATCATGTTCCAGGCCAGTGCTGGATGAGTGTGAGTGTGTTCCTCTGTCTGTCTGATGGGATATCAGCTGCTTTACCCTGAAACAACACGGCGAAGAGCTGCGCAAATAACATTTCTAAAAATGTTTCTACAACCATGTGATTTCAACTACAGCACATCCAGAACAATGAACGCTCTCTCTCTGGTGCTGGGGTACAGGACATGCCTGCAACCAAAATAAACACTAAGTTTGTTATTTTGATCAACAGACCATCCGAGCAAAATCTAAATATAA
>NW_015652807.1:0-580 GCF_001515625.1 Sinocyclocheilus rhinocerous
CTATATAATAAAGGTGATTTGATTTGAACAAATGTGATGTAAAATCGTAAAAAATTGTCATGCTGCTTTCCACTCTGATGTGATTCCCTAGCTGCTGCGTCCACCATAAACACATTTCTTGGAAAAACTCCCTTAGTAACATCACTATTTTATATGTAAACTACATAAATGCAATGCAAATAAGAAGCCCTACACATATGCAGAAGGCAATGCATTTCCCTGAACTTTGTGGAATTAAACCACATTTATCTCTCTATAACCCTATCAGACCTCAGTTCAGGCTAAATGTGGGTCATGACTGAATTCAGCTGACTTTGTTCACAATTGAGCGATAGACTTCTGGGAGAGTTTTAGTGAAGTTTCGAGCTGTGTGCAGCTTTAGAAGAATTATCTGAATAAACCATTTTATGAAAAATAAAATAAAACCATCGCACTGAGTTTCATCTCTGGTCATTTGACATCTAGCAGGACAGGCTCACTTTTCCCCAATAAAGAAATGTGGTGGTAAGAGATGTGACGGCTCTGCGGAGCTAGACTGTAATTCTCAAGTTAGTATAAACACTGTCGAGAGAGCCGAGAT
>NW_015652808.1:0-2633 GCF_001515625.1 Sinocyclocheilus rhinocerous
AGACCAGTAATTTTCATACATTTACATGCCAGAGGAAATTGTGTGTAATGGGAAGTTTTTATCAAATTTTATCAAAAGTTTTTTTTTTATCAAAACTTCCCCGTAGTTCCACCAAAACTTCCTCATATTTACAAGCTTTAGGGCTCCTGTAAAAGAACCTGTTTGTATGTTTACAACAATCATGTTAAACAAGTTTTGAAACACAGAGATCCATTACTGTCGTGAATACAGCCAAACCTGCACCAGCAGGGGCATAGCATCTGGGTGAGCAGGGTATGTATGTGGATATGGGCCCAGGCAGATATAGGAACCCGCATTCATAAAGCTATGACATCGTTCACTTCATTGCCTGTATGGCTCAAAGCTTGCTCAGTTGCCCAAGCAGCCTCATAATGTCCCTTAAAATTCAGTGATTAATATTCATTGACTCTGGTTTACGCTCATTGTTTTATTAAATATATTAGGTAAATTGCTCAATTGACCGTTTTTGGGGGGTTTACCATTGTGGTCAAATGTTGAGTGTGTGCTTGGATTGAGGGTCTGCTAACATTCTTGCTTTAATAATAATAATATTATTGTTATAGGAATGCCCTTAAATGGCAGTAAAATTTCAAACAAGCAAACAGTGTCTGTGCTGTAGAGAGTTAAAAAAATATGAGTGCACAAATAATGAAAGAACCAATTAAAGCCTCTGATAGTTTGGGTCTGATCTTAACATTTTTACAATCTCAAATCATCAACATAATAAGGAATAAGGAGCACATCAAGCAATGAAGCAGGTCAGATGATTGTAGAATGGCAACACTTAAGTAAGACTTCATTTTCAATAGGACGCATAACAGGATTTTGCTAATTTTAGTCAGTGCTTAGCACTAAATTGAAGAGTAATTATTCTTTATTTTGTACATGAATATACCTTGTGCATTTGTGTATTTATAACAGGTGTATACCAGTGAATATACCAGGTGTATTTGAAGCTTCTGAAACAGTTTTTATAGATGTGTCCTGTTATGCACGTCTGGTTTTGAGACGTGCATAAAATAAAAGATAAATCATTAAAATCAAATTTGAGACGTGCATAACATAAAAGATAAATCATTAAAATATAATACCATCTGTACTAGTTTGCATAAAACTTTAAAATGTTTTTAAAGAACAACGTTATTTCTCAACGCTTTTTGAAGTGAGCCTCATTAGGGTCAAAATATGGGATAGTCTCCTTAATAGAAGTATGTAATTCCTAAAAAAAACAATTACATGCAAATTTACACATTCACATCTAACCAGTTTTCTTAAAATAAAGAAGAATGAGATATGCTCATCATATATTCTAATTACCATTTATTCGCCATAGCAACAAAGACTTTTATTTTATGAGTGTCCATTTCAACATTAACAAACACATTGGTTCCAATTGCATCATTATGTACAGTACACATCATTCACATAATTGTCCACATTAAATAAGTTCTTATACTCAAATATTATCTTACATTCATACAGTATCAGGCATTTCCCAAAAGCATCTTTTGCTAATTATGGTCGCAAGTTTCAAAGAACTCTATTGGTAACGACAGAATTGCGGCCATAGTTGTTTTGGGAAACACACCCCTGAAAGTACCAGATGTTATCTTATATTTCTTCTTTTATATCTTTATATTTCTTGTCTTATCTTTTAGTAATGAAGCAATATCTAAAGGATTGTGAAAATGAGGTTTGTGTATGATAGGAGGTATCATGAAGGATGTCATAAAGATAAATTCTTCATTATTACTCCCCTTGCAGTCACAACGATGACCTGTAATATGCATAATTATTGATCAAGTGACTGAGTTTAACAAGTGAGTTTAAGTAGAAATCTACCATCATTACTGAGGTACTAGGATTCTCCCTGTCAAAAAAAAAAAAAGATTGTCAAGTTACATGCATGTACAGGGATGATATACACAGATTATTATCATTCTGAATTATTCTCATTTTCTCTGACCTGTTGATTTCTTCTTGTAGTAAATGAGTCCAGCAGCTGAGATGATGATTCCCAGCACCAGACCAAAGGCTCCAATAGCAATTTTATTCCTCTCAGACTCAGGGAGAGATGGATCTGTGGAGTATGTCATATCATATGTCAAAGTATGCTTACCACAAACACAGTTATAATATGACATCTGTTGAGTGTCTCATCTTACCCCAGTCATAAATCATGGGTTTACTGAAGCTGGCATGCTCAACCATACATGAGATCTGCTCTCCATATTTGGGGCTGTACTCCAGCTCAGAGTGAATCTGGTAGTACCAGTCCCCATCAGCCATCTCCATAGTGGAGGTCACTTCAGAGGTCATCAGTTTACCATCTCTCAGCCAGGACACTTTGATGTGTGGAGGATAAAATTCATGTGCGCTGAACATCAACACTCATATGCGCTGAACATCAACACAGCTGGATGTCTGCCACCAGCCCGCGACACTGAACTGAGCTTAACCTTTGGTTTCACTGAATCAAGAAGAGCAACATCCTAAATACACAGTTTCATGTTGTGTGTGTGTGGTTCAGGCATACCCTATGTTATGGGGACAAAATGTCCCCACAGAGATGGCAATATCTGAAATCATTCTCCTTGTGGGGACATCTGTTG
>NW_015652809.1:0-550 GCF_001515625.1 Sinocyclocheilus rhinocerous
GATCACATGCTAAACACAGATGATTTGGCTTGTTAGCAAATGAATCTACATTTATTATTGTTTTTTTTTAGTATGAATGAAGAAGTAAAGCGGTGATGCTGCTTGCAGCTTTATTTGTTTATTGTGTTTTATTACTCACGAAGCTGGATATTTTCTCTGTACATATTTTTACATTTATGCATTGAATTAATGTAATTCAAAAGGAGTTATTTCTGTATGTTACTTATGAATTTGAGTTAATAAACTACAGAATTCAATACGATTTTACTTACAGTTTTATTTTCAAAGTAAAATGATGGACTCACATTTGGATAATTTGGCTTTAATGTGAACTTACAGTTTTTCAAAGTAAAATGATGGACTCACATTTGGATAATTTGGCTTTAATGTGATGTATTAGCAAATAAAAAGTACATTGCTATTGAGTTTTTATTACCTAAAAGCTGGATTTTATTTCTCTGTACATATTTTTTTTTAAGTAAAAAGATGGACTCACATCTGGGTTTTGGTAACAAGTCACACACACACACACACACACTCTCTCTCTCTC
>NW_015652810.1:0-977 GCF_001515625.1 Sinocyclocheilus rhinocerous
TGCTACAATCCTGACTTGTCACAGCTACAGTGTTTTTCTGCCATGCGGCTGATTTCATGTGTGAGGTAGCTGTCCGCGAAGCGCTCGCCCAAGCGGAAAAATGTGCTGTTGCTGCCAGATCTCTATTGCCAAAAATTACATTGTGTTTGATGCAAAACTAGCTCAACAAAATCATATGAAAAACACATCATAACTGTACATTTTCATGCTTTCTCAAGCAAAGCAAATTTCGCAGCTGTATGTTTTTCAAGCATTTGAATAACTAAACCTGAAATGATAGAAGAAGTATTGGAGATTAATTTCATTCACATAAGGTAGGAAATGTGCCTACTTTTAAATCGACACCGGCCATGGTGTTTCGCTCTTTGTGTGTCCTAAAAGCTGATTGGGGGGGGTCTTACACTTAGCATATCGCGATATCAATATATAGCGACGCGATGACGTATTTACTAGGGATGCTACGAATGTTTGGCACCCGAAATTATAAGCAAAAAGACTGAATACATTGTACCGAACAATGGCGTGATGCGATCAAATAGAGGCACGCACTAATGCAACAAACATGTTGGCAGTATGGAAGCATTTAAAACTGTCCGAGAAAGACGCAAAAATCATTACAAGCACCGACAGCGAGAGACCGTTTAGTACTGCATCGCATGTCTGCGATGAGAAGAGGAAGGGGTGGATGTTGCTTCTGTATGGTGTTTGAAATCGTGAAATGGCCTTAAACAATTAAATACACTCCAGAACGTTATGTTTTCTAAAACACGCATGAATTGCATGTGTTCAAACAGTGTTGCACAAACTCGCGGTGCTGTCTTGTTAGCCAGAGCTCAAACCGCGAGAGAAATCTGTGCTGAAACTGTGTTACTCATCAGTTGCTCAGTAACATTTGTATGATTTTTTACAAGGCATGTGACAATGTGATATGGGCATCTTCCCAAATTAGTAATGAGAATAATTTATAAATCTGCTGC
>NW_015652811.1:0-1304 GCF_001515625.1 Sinocyclocheilus rhinocerous
CCGGCTTGACGGCTCCGTTTTCAACTCCGCCCCCGACTGCAAGCGACTACTCTCGTTGACTGCTGTCTGTAGCAGTGCTTCAAGTCGAACGCACCTATTAATTTATTGTGGTGGCGACGTACTTCTCTACGGCGTTGGTGTCACGCGTCCTGTGTTGCGACGTACTTCTCTACAGCGTTGGTGTCACGCGTCCTGTGTTGCGACGTACTTCTCTACGGCGTTGGTGTCACGCGTCCTGTGTTGCGACTTTGCCCACTTGGCTAATCAAAAGAAGCGTTAGTTCCCCAAATCCATGGGTCATTTTTAATCTATAATAAAAAAAAAAATATATATATATAAATCATATTTGTAATATTAAAGTATCACATTTTTGTTTGAAGTAAGTACCATTTAATGTGCTATTATTAAATTATTTATATTTCAGCATTGTATCGGTCATCTGCCACCCTGCTCTTCAGACATCACACTGGATAACAAAATAAACTAAAAAAATCATAATTTATTATTTATAAAAACAAGTTCTAGAGTGTGACATCATATCCTGTTGCCCATATTTGTTGCATTTGACATGGTCAAATGTGTGACCGCTAACTTGGCTAGAAAGTAAAGATTAACTATCTATTAACTACACTGTAAATTTGAATATGTTAACGTTACTTGAAACAGTCTTGCAAACTTATTGGGCCTCATTTATCAATCTAACGTAGAAACGAGCGCAGATTCGTGCGCACAAATCAACTTAGGCTACAACAAAGTTCACGTGTGATTCATGAAACATTCGTATGGTGCCAGTCTCATCGTACGAATGATCGCACGTTGATAAATGTGGTGGCAGAAAACAATTGTCATTTGAATATCAAGCCCCTAAAAACACTCTGGTTTAGAAACCTCGAGTTTACGACAGGGAGAAACGAAACCCGGCCAAAAAGAGGAAGTAATCTCATTAAAGAGAAATTGATCTTACTCCAAAAACACCCGTTAACCTTGTAATTGCAAACAATTAGGCTACATTAATTTATACGTATATTAAAATAGCCTACTGGTAAGTATAAACAGCCTATTTAGTTCCCCTCACTCTACAACAAATATTTTAAATTTAACGGTATTCAGAACAGAACAAGAATGAAATATTTTAAGATTATTTGAAAGGGGGTGATTCTTTTCTATACCCGACGGTATTCAGAACAGAACAAGAATGAAAAATAAGTCGTTATAAAATTATATATTAAACTATACAATAAAACGCAAATTAGGCTATATGGCATTCATTATAAACAACATACAAATGTCAAGCAAAACTGAAA
>NW_015652812.1:0-692 GCF_001515625.1 Sinocyclocheilus rhinocerous
CAACCTTACTGTACAGTACAGCCATTCATAGAGGTTCTCAGATGCGGTTTACGTAAAATGAATGGGTACACTGAGTGCTGTGTTTTCTCAGTGTGTGTTTTAAGTGAACTGCACTAAAATCCTGGAGCAAACTGTACTCGCACCACCTCCTGAAAGGGTCTGAGTGTGTTTGGACTTTGGGGCTTTCTTGTAAAATTCAACTGAATTGATATCATACACCCTGGAAAGAAGTGATTATGTGTATACTGTATGGATGGTGCAGCATATTACAGGTGTATGTATTTGTAAATGGTCTGTGCATCATTCTGTGTTTTTAAAGTACTATATCTTAATTTCTGCAGCTAGATGAAATGGAGAAAGGTTCCAGACGACGCAGGCTTAAGCCTGTATGTGATGCAGAGACACGCATAAGATCAAGAACTGACCAGCCATACCTTGAGCAGCGGTTCATAAACAAGTTCAAAGGTACGGTACTCCATACGCTGCACTGAATCATGTACACATTCAATCACACTTGTCATTATCACTCTAGGCTGGACAAAATCCTGACTGTGTTAGAGCATAAACAAACGTGGCGGCATCTCTAGTTCACTTTAATTTACGTCAACTAACATGATCATTTTAGAAGGAGTTAAATCACAACTTACATACTTATTTGAGAAGTGGAATATCAGATATTTCACAATCTAGTT
>NW_015652813.1:0-804 GCF_001515625.1 Sinocyclocheilus rhinocerous
CTGGTCATAAGTTCTCGTGATCTAGACATAACAAAACAGCTGGAAGCTTCAGAAAGTAAAAAGAAAAAAATCTCACATGACAATCCGTGTATCATTCGATCATTCATTTTTTTTATTTAATATTGAAAGTAGAAAAATTAGAAAATGGCTCCTTTTTCGTTTTTTTTTTTTCCAAAAATTGAAAAACGAGAATTCAGCTTAAATTGTATTTTTTTCGCTCAGGGGTAGAAAAATTAATAAACAGCTTGAATATTTGATTTCTACACGTGGGCGGGAAGTAAACGCCCCTTTCAAAAGCGTGCCGTCATCAGTTCTTCCATGCAGCAGAATAATAGTC
This sequence comes from Sinocyclocheilus rhinocerous, assembly GCF_001515625.1. Classification (NCBI taxonomy): domain Eukaryota; kingdom Metazoa; phylum Chordata; class Actinopteri; order Cypriniformes; family Cyprinidae; genus Sinocyclocheilus; species Sinocyclocheilus rhinocerous. The sequence continues at coordinate 338 of NW_015652813.1, forward strand.
CTCCACTGCTGCAGTTGTATGGATTAATTACCCCTTTTATTGCAACTACATTTCATATTTTTCTCATCAAACAGGCTAATGCATATCTCGACACAACTATCAATAATCATATGCATCTCGTGGCGTATATTCCAAGCATTCTGTAGACTAAGGGTACCGAAATGGCAAGTTATTATATTTTATGAAAATCTTGCGTTGCAGTGCGAGTGAGCAGAAGTATATATCCTTTTGAGATATCAATGATAATCAATTTTAATAAAACACAAGACTACATTATACAACTCTAACAGTAGGCTATATAATAATATATGTTGTTCTCCGGTTGTCAGTCAAAATGACAGTTATTGTGTGAACATTATAGGCCTATATACAGGTGCATCTCAATAAATTAGAATGTCGTGGAAAAGTTCATTTATTATTATTTGATAGTGAATTGGTGGGTTTTTGTTAAATGTGAGCCAAAATCA
>NW_015652814.1:0-705 GCF_001515625.1 Sinocyclocheilus rhinocerous
ATGAAAGTACGCGTCCTTCAGGTCGATCGCTGCAAACCAATCTTGTTGACGGATGCACTCGAAAATGCGTTTCTGCATCAACATCTTGAACGGCAGCTTGTGAAGCGCACAGTTCAAAACTCGCAGATCCAAGATCGGTTGTAACCCACCGCTTTTCTTGGGCACAATGAAGTAAGGGCTGTAAAACCCCGACCTCATATCGGCTGAAGGGACTCTATCGCGTCCTTCGCCAGCAGGACTGCGATTTCTGCACGCAAGACAGGGGCATCGACAGCCTTGACTGAAGTAAACCGGATGCCCCTGAACTTGGGGGGACGCCAGGCGAACTGAATCGCGTAGCCGAGTCTGATGGTCCGCAGGAGCCACCGAGACGGACTGGGGAGCGCTAACCAGGCTCCGAGAGACCGTGCCAGAGGAACCAATGGAGCCACCGATGTACCCACGGTGGGGCAGCATGTTGGAACACAGGGAGAAAACACAGGGTCCTGGCTTGAGGCTTGTGACAGCCCGGCGTGAGACGACATGAAGCGGGGACTTGAATGCTACAGCCCCTACCTGGTTCCACGAATGTGCAGGAGGGGTGCTCTTGGGCAACCCACTGCTGCCTGCTGGCGAGAGAGGAGGGGGGAAGTGACCCTGTGATGCACTGTTCACAACTCTTCTCCTCTTGAGACCCAGAGACTGAGGAAACCGCTCTTTTACTGA
>NW_015652814.1:914-1596 GCF_001515625.1 Sinocyclocheilus rhinocerous
GGTTTGGCGGGGGCCTGGATGGGCTGGGCGTCCTGCCTGTGACCGGCTCCACGACGCTGCCAGGTGGAAGGCTGCTGCTGCTGCGTAAGGGCTCCAGACTGCATTTGTGACACAAAATATTAACTTGCGAGTTAAGTTTTTGCTGAGGTCGCCACTGGCGACTATATGTATTTACATGTTATGACTTAAAAATGTGCATGTAATGCCTTTTTATCTGATTGTTTTGCGATCGCATCATTTGCTATGTTCACATATTAAACTGAGATGATGCGCATCAAAGTTTTAGTGGAAAAAATAGTTTCAAACAGTCCTCATCTCTGCAGCACAGCAGTGCTGACACACACCTGATAAACACAGCTCAGTTGTGCAGCACGAGAGAGATCGACATGACGGAGATGTGCGAAGTGAAAGTGCACAAAAGCAGAGTCTATTTCGTGCACAACTTGGTGGATATTGGCAATATTGTTAACAATTCTTGTTTATAATCATTACTAATATGGCTTCTTCTTATCAAGATCTTAGTCTATATGCTGTTCGGTTAATGCATGAACTTCATATTATTTGAAGCACACTTGCCGTCCATTAATAGCAAAATGCTTTGTTACTTTTTAATGAACAAATTATCAGCTTTAAAATCATGCCAAATTCATAACGAAATTCAAACAATAAATACAGTTTTGGC
>NW_015652814.1:1868-2027 GCF_001515625.1 Sinocyclocheilus rhinocerous
GTCCATAAGCTCATCAGTCAGCTAGAAAAATAACTATAAAGAAGAGCATTTTGCTATATCTATGCGCTATTGGATTTTAATATTTTACTTAACATGTTGTCTACATGATTCAAATTCTCCTATACAAAATTGCATTTTACTAATGAAGAAAAACAGACT
>NW_015652815.1:0-560 GCF_001515625.1 Sinocyclocheilus rhinocerous
TCATCGTTGCTTCCTCCGAGGTAGCTGGGAGGAGAGAAACATGAGTGCGGGGAGGCGGGGCCGCCTTTCGCGAACGAACGGGGGCAGACTGCTTTTGTGGTAAAAGCAGCCCGTGTCTGTGAGCGCAGCCATAGTGACACACACACAAATTTGAAGCTGTCAGCGGCAGCATCTGCTCCGATCTACTTTGTAGGATAGAGCCGCTCGATCCTTTTGTGTGAGACACGGATCAAAGCGCAGCGGGGAGAGCGTAAAGAAGGGCACTGATCCTTTTGTGTGAGACACGGATCGAAGCGCAGCGGGGAGAGCGAGTTCCCAGGCTTCGCCGTTTCTCTCTCTGAGGCTTGCTGAGAGAGGAGAAACGTGAGAGCAGGGCTGTTCAGTGAAAGGCGGTCCGCGAGTGGAGAAAAGCGAGACTCATGCTCGAGTGAGCATTCGGTCTCAGTAAGCGCTTAGCTCACTGCCCTTCTGCGGCAGATCTGAGTGCAACGGAGAGAGAGCACGCAGGCACAGCACCGGCATGAGATCAGTCAGACCGATTGCTTATTCCCTGACTCTGC
>NW_015652816.1:0-948 GCF_001515625.1 Sinocyclocheilus rhinocerous
AGTGAAGTATTCAGTTTAAATTACACTTAAGTTAAGTACAAACAAAGTTCAAACGTTAGTGAAATAAAATAAAATAACTCTTTACACCTATGCATTAAACGATTGCAAGACATTTCATGGTACATGACCCGTTTCTGCTCACCTGCTCCCTGGTTGTCTGTTTAATAGCATTGACCCTAAATAACATGTGAATATAATGTTGGCTACTTCAGAAAACAGAAAATAAGCACATATAAAAAAATCTCTTACTTACCTTTATGAAAATGAAATAAGCACATCTAAAAAAATCTCTCACTCTATGAAAATGTCGAGGGTAAACGAACATAACGAGGGTAAACGGAGATATGTTGGCAAATATGATGATTTTGCATATCACCGCTGCAATCCAGGCCATCTGACGCGGCGCCCGGGGCCCGTATGGGCCCACTGCGGGCAAAAAAATCTTCCCCGCGCTGGCAGCCCGCTGTGGGCCCCAATACCGGCGTGAAATGCGGGGCACGTGTGGGCCCGAGTGGGACAGCCCAAAGTGTGGGCTGAGTGTGGGCTGGCTGTGGGCATAATGGGGCAAGTGTGGGTACACTGTGGGCTGGGTGTGGAGACACAGTGGGGCAAGTGTGGGTACACTGTGGGCTGGGTGTGGAGACACAGTGGGGCAAGTGTGGGTTCACTGTGGGCTGAGTGTGGACATAGTGGGGAGAGTATGGGCTGGTTGTGGGCATAATGGGGGAAGTGTAGGTACACTGTGGGCTGGGTGTGGACACCATGGGGAAAGAGTGGGAATACAGTGGGCCAAAATTTGCCCTCTATTTGTCCTAAGTAGCGTCCCAGCTGAAAATGTGTACGTAGGGCCCCACTAGACCTCACAGTATGCCCACACTTTGGTGGGAAATGTGGACATAAACCTGTAGGGCCTTTGCGGCCTTAACAAATAACAAAACTTTGTACCTG
>NW_015652817.1:0-570 GCF_001515625.1 Sinocyclocheilus rhinocerous
TGAAGCGGAACAGGCAGAGCAGGAAGCCATGGCGGAGCAGGCAGAACGAGGGGCCATGGCGTAGCAGGCAGAGCGGGGGGCCATGGCGGTGCATGTAGAGCGGGGGTCCATGGCGGTGCAGGCAGAGCGGGGGGCCATGGCGGTGCAGGCAGAGCGGGGGGCCATGGCGGTGCAGGCAGAGCGGGGGGCGGTAGGTAGTGTTGATATAACTGAAACTGCATCCAACATGAAAACCATCAGTCTGTCTTCCTCCCCACTGTATAGGTTCATCGTGAGAGTTAGATCACCCTGTACATGAGCAGATACAATTTGTGTGTGATATTAAATGATTTAAAACATTTAACCACAGTTTTATTGTCACGATACTGCCTACTGTGTAGAAACGAGTAGCAAAGGAGCAAGGAGACGCAGGAGTATCGACGAAGAAACAATATTTAATCAAACAAGGGAACACACACGTAGCACAGGAGATTAGACATTTAAAACTAGATGCTGGACAATGAAAACAAAGGGCATAAATACTATGAACTAAATGAGGAAGCTTACAAGAAACACCTGGAAGAAATAAAC
>NW_015652818.1:0-850 GCF_001515625.1 Sinocyclocheilus rhinocerous
ATAATATTGCCTAAAACTGGTCCTTTTAGATCCAGCAGTGCGGGCACGTGCGGACTTCATGACTGGATTGCAGAATGTGGAGTTCCCTAGATCTACAGTGCTGATCTTCCTGAAATTCCCACAGTGTGCAGCCTTGTCATTAAACAATACATTTATTGTGGGTATTAGAAGCCTACATATCTTTAGTTTATATAAAACTGTAATACATTCATCAAACAATTTCATCAGAAACCTTTATTTCAACTTTTGAAGGATCTAAGGATCCTTAGTAGCAACCTGCATCTGTTTTGCTTCAAGAGAGCAACCATACATGTTTTACTGTCTGTTATATTCATTCATTCATTTATATTCATTTATCATTTAATGATTTTATTGTTTAATTTAATCATATTATCATTTATAAAAAATTGTTTAAACCATTAATATATTCATTTAATTTATTTATTTATTGATTAGTCATATTATATTATTTTTCCATTGTTGTTTAGTCTTATGACTGTGTTTCAAGGGCTGTTTGTCTTCATGAGTAAGAGATAAGAGAATGTCTCCATTTCAAGGTTTTAACGTCACAGGACAAGCAGTAATTTTCCATTGCTATTGCTTTGTGGTATAACAGTACTTGTTGGATTTGTGTTCGTCAGACAAAGTCTGAGCATTGAAACATACACAACTTATTCAAAGATTATCCAATAAACTTGCTCCTTTTTTATCATCATCACTTCATCTCCTGCTCTTCACTGGCTTTAGTTGGTCCATTTCTTGGCTGATAAAAGACTGTTAATACAGTTTTGGGTACCAGACAAGCCTTGCTGTTAACAGGTTTTGGGTATTAGACAATTTTGCTGACTAG
>NW_015652819.1:0-529 GCF_001515625.1 Sinocyclocheilus rhinocerous
AGAATTGACAATAAAGCAGACTTGACTTGACTTGACTTGACTTAGGGATGCACCGATATGAAAATTTTGACCAATACGATAACCGATAATTCTTTACATATGAAAGCCGATAACCGATATGTTGGCCGATAAATCTAAATCCAAATTTTTATATAATTTTGAGAGCCTGATTACCAAAAAAGTCTCACCATTAAAAGGCATTAATCACTTCAACATAAACATTATAGATAAATTAAACGGAATAACCTCCGCACTGACAATAATGAAATTATTTTAATTAAACCATATTGTTGATGAAAATAATAAGATACAAATAAATATGGTGGTTATTATTAATAATATATCAATGATTTTGAAAAAGAAGTATATTAAATTAATACCACTGTTTCAAATATCAGCATTGCTGTTTGAGCTGCTGCGCTGTAGCTGAAGAGCAATCTTCAAAAACCAGTCAACTGAAGCGCATTGTTAACCAGTGTTGGGCAGTAACTTAATTACTGTAATAATATTACTTTTTGCAGTAACTAGT
>NW_015652820.1:0-366 GCF_001515625.1 Sinocyclocheilus rhinocerous
TTTCAGGAAATAAAAGATGACTTTGAACCCTCAACTAGGAGTCACGCAATACCATGTCTAAAAAAATTTCTAGCAAACCTTCGTTTTTGGCCTCTGGTTTTTTTCAACGTACTGTGGCTTCTTTAGTTCTTTATTGTTTATTCACGACTACGCTAATTTGCGCTGCGCTTGGTTAGGGGTGTGCGATAGGACGATTTTTGATCGTGGACTATAAAAATGTCTCCACTATCTGCTTTTGAAGAAATATCGTAGTATCGTGCTACAGCGCACATTCTATCAACTGCAGTTCTGGCGCCACCGTATCAATATAATGTACAACGCGACATACATTCGCATCAGTGTTAAAGGGATAGTTCACCCAAAAAT
>NW_015652820.1:397-2897 GCF_001515625.1 Sinocyclocheilus rhinocerous
AAGGGATAGTTCACCCAAAAATGACAATTTTGTCATTAATTACTCACCCTCATGTCGTTTCAAACCTGTAAGACCTCCGTTCATCTTCGGAACACAAATTAAGATATTTTTGATGGAATCTGAGAGCTCTCTGACCCTCCCATAGACAGCAAGGGTCCTTACACGATCAAGGCCCAGAAACATAGCAAGGACATCGGTAAAATAATCCATGTGACATCAGGGGTTCAACCGTAATTTTACAAAGCTACGAGAATACTTTTTGTGCGGAAAAGAAAAAAAAATTACGACTTTATTCAACAATTCGTCTCCTCCGTGTCACCCTAGGGCCATTTTGGAGAGTATCCACTGAACGTAAATTGAGTATGCTGTTTTGTGTCAGCTGCGCCAAGCGTATACGTTGTTTTCATTCAAATAAAAGCGTAAACGACGTAAACTCAGCGGTAGAGTTACTCTCACGGGACACTGCACTTATTTGATGTCACAAAAGTACATTATTTGCATCTGCTTTAAAGCCTTGCCGGTTAAACGTTTCATTCACGCGCTGTTCTGACGTGCGCTTTTTCTGAGCATATGTACACCCGAAGCGCGCGCACTAAAAACCCTGTCAAACAGCGCCTGATTACTGAACTAAGTTATCTTTTGCGCTAATACTGTTAAAACACACAAGGTTTATGTATAGACTCAGTTGGTTATGTCTAAAATGAAAGTAAACAGTTGAGAGAGAAACGGATGCGTGCCTGTATATTAAATGCATGCAGCTCTTAAAGGGACAGTACTAAACATGCTGCTGACTGTCATTAAAGGGATAGATCACCCTGAAAACCTGTATTAATTTCTTTCTTGGGCTGAACACAAAAGAAGATATTTGGAAGAATGTGGGTAACCACAGTTGCTGGTCCACATTGAATTTGATAGTAGGAAAAAAATTAATACTATGGAAGTCGCTGTGGACCAGCAACTGTTTACTTATTCACATTCTTCAACATAACATTTATGTTCAGCAGAAGAAAGAAACTCATTAAGGTTTAAAGCAACTTTTGAGAGCGTAAATGATGGTACAGTATAAAAATAAAACACTTTTTATTTTTGGGTGAATTATTCCTTTAATGCTAATAAAACACCAAAACACAAAGAGAAAAATCACTCACTACTCTTGATTTAAAAAAACGTTAATACAGTTGCTTTAATAGGAATCAATCTATATAGTGTTTTATTTTTATATTTGTTGATTCAGTAATGCTAATAAAACACAAAGAGAAAAATCACTCACTACTCTTGATTTAAAAAACGTTAATACAGTTGCTTTAATAGGAATCAATCTATATAGTGTTTTATTTTTATATTTGTTGATTCAGTTTCTTGAATGCTCCTGCTAAATACACCTATTTTACCTGAAAATAAAACAATGTTTGTTTTATTTGTATATTATGTGTATTTGTAATGTGTATCTTTGTTCTCATTTTTTAATAACAAAGATAAAATAATGACAAAGATTTTTATTTTCGACCACTTTGGCCTAAATATCCGCCATTCTTTTTTTATATTTTTGTTACCTTGATAGGCTTTGTCTTTATAATAGGGAAATTAGTTTGGCTGTAATGCTCAGACAACTTGCAAAATAGTAAAACCAACATGACAAAGAATCGTGATAAAATCGTGAATCGTGATATTTAAAAAAAAAAGAAAGAAAAACGTGATATTATATTTTTGCTATATCGCCCACCCCTACGCTTGGTATATTGCGTTGGTCGATATGTAAATGAGATGTTGCGTCTGTGTTCTTTAATTTGCGCATTGTTAGTAAATCACCCACAGAAATTTCCATGCCCATCGGCGCTGTTTTGGAATTGCGCTCTTGCGCTAATTTGCCCTGTTTAGTAAAACTGGCCCTAAATCGACATCCCTAATAAAGATACAGTTTTAAGTGCATGGTTTTAGTATGCAAATTGCAATGCAGCCTATGTGTGTTTATGGACTTTTTTAAGATAATTTGTCTATATATTTAAGGTCATTAATTTTGTGTACGCAAACTGTTTGCAACAGAGTGACTTATTGCATAAAGATGCAATATTAAGTGCATGCTTTTAATGTGTTATACATATACAAATGCAGCCTGTGTGTTCATGGGCATGTTTGTGTGTTTTTGCATGATTTGGAGAGTGTGAGCTTGCATATGTTAAGCCAGAGATGCACATTAAGTATGCAGACAACACATGCTTGGCCAGCGTGACGTTGGTTCTGCATTCTTAACGTGTTTAATGACAAACAAGGAGGCAATAGTTTCCTTAAAATTTGTGTCATTGTTATTCCAAAACTGATTTTACCATGTTGACTCTTTAACATGAACTGACTTGCTGAACAAACTGTTTGTCTGTGTCAGTAGTTGAGCTGCAAGACTGTAGAAGTCAGCCGTTCATGCCTAATGCGTTTTAAATTGCACTCGCACACAACGGAAAACACACTTGACCCAAGTATGCGACACAAACAAAATGTGTCTGTG
>NW_015652820.1:5397-25269 GCF_001515625.1 Sinocyclocheilus rhinocerous
TGTTTTAGCATCACTCGCAGTCTGGTTTTGTTCACATCACATTAAGTATGCCGTCTACTCAAGCTAAACTTTATTCAAGGTTCTGGCTGTAAAGGTCAGTCTGATTCATTCCTAAAGTATTTCACATTTTTAACAGGCAGGTTTTGCTTCAGCTATCGTAATTTCACATCTATATTCAGGCAGGTTTTGGCAGATCCTCGTCAGATTCGAACATGTGCTCCTCCACGTCTATCACTTGCAGTCATAGCGGAAACTGAAGCATTTAACACTTCATAATACTAATTTCTTGGTGCAAAGTGAATTTGTAAGGTGTATGTTATGTGTCCCTAAATTACACGTGAAAGCAGTTTTAACTAGTGATAAGAAAATTAATTATTTAGCAACTTAAATCTCTTTCAGAATCTTCTGGCAGCCTTTTACAGAGACAATGTGTATAGTTTCTTTTTTTCCCAGTATTTCTAATGGAATTTTGATTAAAATAAATTTGTTAAATAAATACATTTAAAAAGTATGTCAGCTAGTGTAAAATAAATGTTTATATACATGTTTATTTATATAAGTAAATGTTTTTTTTTATTTAGCAACTTGTGCTAATTTACTGAATTTTATAATGCATTGTTTTCAATTTGAGCACATAATGTGTGCTATATGATTTTAGTGCAAGTTCATATTATGCCCCTTTTTACAATATGCAATATAAGTCTCTGGTTTCCCCAGAATGTGTCTGTAAAATTTCAGCTCAAAATACCAATCACAGATCATTTATTATATAATTTTGTAAATGCCTATTTTGAGTGGAAGCAGAAACATGCTGTTTTTCGTGCCTGTCTCTTTAAATGTAAATGAGCTGCTGTTCCCCGCCCTCTTTTCCAGAATAGAGCTGCTACATTACACATAAACATAACCTCATAATACACATAAACTAAGTTCTCATTCACACAAGTTTACGTTAAAAACACACGAGTTACAAAAACAGTCGGTTATGTCTGTGAAGGTAAACAGCTGGGAAATAAATCGCATGTTTATTTTAGATCTGTGTGGCAGTAGCAATAAACAGTAAATAAATCAATAAATCCACTGCTCTCGTCTACTCTGAGGCTGGGACTCTAAACAGTGTTCTGTGCTCGTCTGTGCAGCCAAAGACAGAACAGTTAGTATGTTTTGCTCAAACTTTCGCCATGGCATTAGAGCTGGTACACCGTTGTCGCTTGCGAAATCAAAATGACGGCACCGTGGGTGGAAACTTACAGATTAAGGGGCGGTAATATTATAATGAGATCCCTTTGCAACGTCACTAGGAGAGTGAAATCTGACGCGCTCGTTTTCTCAGACTCTTGCAGAAAAAGGCTTCCCAAAACAAAGTTATGGGTTAACCTTTTTCACGTTTCCTTGGTTGGTAGATACACCGGGGACCTGATTATAGCACTTAAAACCTGGAAAAGTCCGATTTTCATGATATGTCACCTTTATGTCGGATTACCTAAAAAATACTGCATTTTTGAAAGAAGTCTCTGCTGCTCACCAAGGCTGCATTTATTTGATAAAAAATACAGTAAAAACAGTAATATTGTGAAATTATTACAATTTTAAATACAATTTCAAATAAAAATGTTTTCTATTTGAATATGTGTTAAAATGTAATTTATTCCTGTGATCAAAGCAGAATTTCCAGCATCATTACTCCAGTCTTCAGTGTCCATGATCCTTCAGAAATCATTCTAATATGCTGATTTGCTGCTCAAGAAACATGTATTATTATCAATGTTGAAAACAGTTGTGCTGCCTAATATTTTTTGGAAATTGTGATTTTATGACGAAGAGAATTCTTTAAAGGTGCTGTATATAGGATTGAACTAGGTATTGCAGTCCAAATTCCAAATATTGGAGAGGGTTATTTTCACCCGGCCCCTCCTCCTCAGACTTGACGCACACGCAGGTTGCCAGATTGACGACACCAACAGGAACTAGCGCACCTTCCTTGACAGCTTCCATGACTGAAATTAAATACGCTGTGTTTTCCGCCAAATGGCAACCTGGGGTGCCGAAATACAATTGGGTAAACTGTCAGTGGGCGGGTTACACAGACCAAAACAGAGACAGACAGACATTCCGACACAGAACACACATTTTCAAAGGAGAATAACTGACTGTAGCATTGTTTTTCAGATAAACAAGTATGTTAACTTAGCATGTTTCTTAAATATCTGCAAACATATTATGTTAATTTTATGCTTTAGTAGAGTCAAAAACTTACATACAGCACCTTTAATGAGAAGAGCAGCATTTATTTAAAACAGAAATCTTTTGTAACATTGTCACTTGTGATCAACACAAGATCTTTCAACACAAGAATCTTACTATATAGACCAAAACATTTGAACGGTACTGTATGTTTCATTTGCCATTACTCATTCAAATATACATTATTTATTTACAGTATATTGCCATTATATCAACCATCGGTCACCTATACTCCCAGTGGGCCTCATTCATGAAACATTCGTAAATATATGAGTAAATTCTGAGTAATTTGCACGTAAAACAGACCTTCACGAAAACTCTCCTCCGGATTCACAAACGCTTCGTAAACTTCCGATTTGATTGTTAAACATGCGTATGTTAATGAATTCCAATCATTCGTAAATAGGGCACGTGTGCACGCTCATTCACAATTAGCATAATCCCCGCCTATGAATTACAGCTACTCAAATTGCGTGTCCAGGAGCGCAGTGGAATATTCTGGTCTGCTTTCTCAGGTTTGGCTCCAGTATATTGCATAAATGCAAAAAATACTAATAGGCCATATGCCTAACAATAAATATTCAATAACGTGTGTCCACCAAAGCGTTTTTAGCCAGCTGAAAAATGTCAGGCGCTCTTCTTAAAACGACCAGCTGGTGGCGCTTGATAACGCTTTGGTGGCACAGCGTTTTTTCAGCTGAGACGCTTTGGTTGCTATGATTTGAAATATCCATGGCAGTAACGTATTACTAGTATCTCATTTTGAAGAATATTACTGAATATAAAAATGCAGTAACCAGCAATATTAACTTTTCTATTGTTGTTCAGTTGTTGTACAAGTAGGATGATTGGTCAGTGTAGTAAGCTATTTGTCCCGCCCATCCTCCATTGATTGGACGGACGGCTGGGTAAAAAGTGACAATGATAAGCACTGCGTTTTACCCGAGCGGCAACCTCCCACTCTCTCTCGTGAAGCCAACAAGGAAGTGACTTAAACTGTAATTCGTCAACTGGCCGCTAGAGGCTGGCTGCAAAAGGGAGTCAATCCCATAGACTCCCCATGTTAAAATGCCCAACTTTACAGCAGAAAAAAACAAAGCTAAACAGTTTATCAACTTTCAGCTACCAAAAAAAAAAAAACAGCAAACGAACTTGTTAAATATTATAATGGCAGTGCATCAAAATTCAGTGTCATCAGTTTGCCAAATTGAACACAGAACGTTTTACGCACCATTTACACGTGGTAAGGAGCAGGTGTACATTTCTTTTGTACCAACCAATTAACATTTTGAAAATATGAACACTTTCATGAATCCGAAAATTTACGTCAGAACAGCTTAACGAACGATTTACACAAAAATTTGTTCTGCTCATGTTTCATGAATGAGGCCCATTGTCGCCATAGAAAAATGTGTGCAACTAGTTTTTGATTAGCTAAAGATTTTAGTGCAATAAACAAGAAACCATGTTTTGTGTGAAGCCAATTTGTAGAACTTTTAAATTGTGCACTAATGCACACTCATAACATATCTGTCTTTCTGGTTGACTGTAAATTTGTGGAAAGATTTTTTTTTTTAGTTGTTCGCTGGCTGAACGATCAGCACCGTGGTATACAACCGCTCCATACAGCTTAGTTTAAATATATTTCTGTTTCATTCTTTTTCTTCCGTCGGCCGATAATAAGGTGAACGGTGGTGAGATGTGAGTTGAGAGTGGAGTTCGGAGGTCTTACAGTGGCGTGAAGGAGGATCAATGTCTGGATTTGAAGGACTGCGGCCTCTCGTCTCATTTACACCCCTCACCCTGCCAACTCATTATGAGCTTAATTAGTCCCTCTCTTCTCTGTAATTAACAATAAAGAGCTTGCCAGCCCTCACGGCAGAGTTCAGATCCAGCCTGGTGCGGTTGGAAATAGCAGGAGAGCCCTTCGGAGACTTCCGGAGTTAATTCCTTCAGCCTTTCAGTTTTGGATTTGGATTTCCACTGTCAACATGAAATCAAAACTGACTCTATTTGCTTTCCTAACACAAATTCCTGTTTTTTTTGTGCCTATTTCATAGTACAGATTATTCCTGTAAAGATGTTTGTTTTATGTATTTCATAATCTGTCATTAATATGTGATAAACAGCATTCCTTTTTGGTAAACAATGTTAACCAGTAGCTATTAAGCACTGTGTTAAAGGGATAGTTCACCCAAAAATGAAAAATCTGTCATTAATTACTCACCCTCATGTCGTTCCAAACCTGTCAGACCTTCGTTCATCTTCGGAACACAAATGAAGATATTTTTGATGAAATCTGAGAGCTTTCTGACCCTGCATAGACAGCAATGTAACTGACACGTTCAAGGTCCAGAAATGTAGTAAAGACATTGTTAAAATAGTCCATGTGACATCATTGATTCAACCGTAATTTTATGAAGCTACGAGAATGCCTTTTTGCTGACCTTTGTTCTTCATAAAATCCACAAAAATATGAATCAGCACAACAGTTTTCATCATTTTGTAATCAGAAATGTTTGCTGAGCAGCAAACAGTGCTTAATTTGTAAATTAATAATTGCCGGATCCAAAACAGCAATTAAAAGCCGCTGTGACCGACACTGAAAATACAACTTAAGTTTTCCCGGAACATTCAATGACGTCACTAAACGGTGATGCCACGATTATAAGAGAGCATCGTTCACAAGTTTCTGCATTAACCTAACCAGGGCAAGCTTCAAACCCTGGGTCAAAAATGGGTTGCCAGGATGATTTTAGGTAAATGTATATCTAAGATACATTAAAATAACAAAATTTGTTTTCATAAAAATAAAATTCAATCATAGGTATAAATATGCGAAAAATATCTGACTTAAGTAACAGTTTTAATTAAACGCGCATCTTTTATTTTACAAAATCACAAATGTTCTGTTGTTATTTTGAGTGTGCAAAAATAAAAGTAAACACTTTGTGCTTTCGAATATCTAATTCTTATCTGTATGACCAAAAATGATGTATTTTATGTTTCAGCTGTTCGATCGTGCCGGCACCTCGCGCGCTCACACACACACACACACACACCACATATTTGCAACTCAAACTTGACATCGCAGTCTGTTCATTATCAAAATAATACAGTCAACCAAAAAAAGGTTACACTGCTCAATTTAAATAGTCTGTGGTATAATTGGTCCACTTGCCAAGCACATTTTTGCACATGTGAAGAGGATATTTCTGTCGATATACGAATGCGCGTGAAGTACAAAGCCTCTACATTATAAGTAATAGTTTCATTCAAATACATTGCGAATATGGAAACATTAGGTTTTGTGCCGAATGAGAGGTACGTGAGCCCAATTAACGCCTGGTACTTTCAGCTTAGCTTTGTTTTGGTTTCTTTATTATATATTTTTATTTCATTCTTGTTCTGTTCTGAATACCGTTACATTTATATGATTTGTTTTGGAGTGAGCTATACTAACGTATAGCAATGTTTATAGTGTTTAAACATTATAATATTTCACTTTATTTGGTATTATTTCTGGTATTATTACACTCTCTCCAAACGTTCTGCTGCTCACAAAACAATAAGAAGTAAGCACCAATCAATGAGAGCGAGTTTGAACTTAAAGGAACACGCCACTATTTTTGAAAATAGGCTCATTTTCCAACTCCCCTAGAGTTAAACAGTTGAGTTTTACCGTTTTCGAATCCGAATCACTTTTAGCTGCAGCTTAGCATAGATCATTGAATCTGATTATACCGTTAGCATCTCGCTCAAAAATGACTGAAGAGTTTCTATATTTTTCCTATTTAAAACTTGACTCTAGTTACATCGTGTACTAAGACCGACGGAAAATGAAAAGTTGTGATTTTCTAGGCCGATATGGCTAGGAACTATACTCTCATTCCGGCGTAATAATCAAGGAACTTTGCTGCCGTACCATGGGTGCAGCAGGCGCAATGATATAACGCAGCACCTGAAAATAGTCCCCAGCTAGGTAATAGGAAAAATATAGAAACTCTTTGGTCATTTTTGAGCGAGATGCTAACGGTCTAATCAGATTCAATGATCTATGCTAAGCTGCAGCTAAAAGTGCTACCGCCAGACCCGGAGATCGGCTGAATGGATTAGAAAATGGTAAAACTCAACTGTTTAACTCTAGGGGAGTTGGAAAATATTATTTATACTAATAATACTATTTTCAAAAATAGTGGCGTGTTCCTTTAAGAAAGCTGACTGGTCACGGTCAAAAATATGTTGAGGACCAATCCATAACCTCCAAATAGCCACATAAACCTGCGCTCGCTCTCATATGCACGTCACGATCTAATGCCGGATCCTTAAAAACAATTATCGGCACGCAAAAATCCAAAATCTCACATTTTCCGGAACAGGATCCGGTAGGATCTGGCTAAAATTAAGCACTGGCAGCAAATCTGCATATTAGAATGATTTCTGAAGGATCATGTGACACTGAAGACTGGAGTAATGATGCTGAAAATTCACAGGAATAAATTAAAATGTTAAATATATTCGAATAGAACAGAGTTATTGTAAATTGTAATAATATTTCACAATATTACAGATTTTTCTATATTTTTATTCAAATGATTGCAGCCTTAGTGAGCAGAAGAGATTTGATACAGTATGTTAATATGAGCAGTCATATGTTAATGCACTCATGGTTGTGACATCATAACCATTATTTTACAGCTTAGACCTTGAGAGAAAGTTTTGCTTTTTGCAACATTTGCCTTTTCAAAGTTAGGTTGATGGGTTTGTTTATGTTTAGAGGACTGTGGCGCGACAAACTCTACACTGCAAGCACGTAATTCAGCTACTCTTGCGGTGTAGATGCGGTATTAGACTGTCAGCACGCTAAAACCTTCTCTGAGAAGATGCATCTCTAAATTCATCCCTTTAAAGCTGTGCTGCTACAGCCATCAAAACAGCGCTTTTGAAACAAATTCACCACCTTCAAGAATAAACACAATTACTGTCAGACTTCAAATCGCCTGTCGTGAGCGATGTTCCCGTTATTATGCACAATCCATAGCTCTCAGTTTATTTGCAAAGACTATGATAGTTATGTGCAATGGAAGATTATAGTTATTTATTTGTTATAGTTATTTAGCCTGTTTATTTGTTTAGTATCTGTCAGATACCGTATTTAATGTGCAATTGATGGCATATGCTACTGTTCAAAAGTTTGGGGTCAGTAAGATTTATTTATTTATTCTTTATTTCTTTCTTTTTTTGAAATTAATGCTTTCATTCAACAAGAACATATTAAACTGAAGTGACAATAAAGATGTTTATAATGTTACAAAAGATGTATTTTACAAATTAATGCTGTTCTTTTGAACTTTCTAGAATCAAAGGATCCTGAAAAAAGTAACGCAGTTTCCACAAAATATTAGTATTATATATTCAAGACTGGAGTAATGGCTGCAAAAAATTCAGGTTTGCATCACAGGAATAAATTACATTTTAAAATAAATTCAAATAGAGAGCAGTTATTTTAAATTGTGATTATATTTTGCGATATTACTGTTTTTACTGTATTTTGGATAAATTAAATGGCGCTTTGCATTTGAAAATATACAGTTATGGTCTATATTAAGACCTTAGGATCTGATACAACAGAAAATACAATTCACTTGACCGCAGCAAATAAACATCTTTTCCAATCCTCTATGAGGAAATGAGACCAGGGTTTCTCCATCTCGTATGACCCACTGGATGCCCTCAAACCTTCTGACATTCTCCAGGCCCACATCCTAGTGGACACTGTGTCCTTTAGATCTCATTGACCGGATGAGGTATTGACTGTTTGAAGACTGTAGTACTTCAATAATCGATTGCACTTAGCAAATACAACTGTTGAACTGTGGCAGGAAAAGGTCTTTAGCTCACACGCACATATAGAATGCATCAAATGTGGTGATTTCATAAATTCTGCAAGCCTGACAAAAAGGTATCGCAACCGCAGATGAACAGTGTTATAATATGTTTCCTCCATAAAGCTTTGAAAAATAAGTGCTGGTTTTAAATGAATCTTTATGAAGAGTGACTGATGTTAACATGCTTATGAAGATAAATGTTTTGGTAACACTTTACAGTAAGGTCCCATTAGTTAACAGTAGTTAATGCATTAACTAAAATGAACTAATAATGAGCAATTCATTTGTTACAGTATTTATTAACATGACTTAATAAAAATATAACTGTTGATTGTTAGTTCATGTTAGCTCAGGTCCATTAACAGATTTTGATTTTAATAATGTATTGGTAAATGTTGAAATTAATGTTTAGATTTTTTTAAATAGTTTGTGTTAAATAATGTAGTTAATGTCAACAAATGAAGCCTTCAGATGCAAGTGTGCATGTTTTTTTTTTTTTTAAGTCTATATTTCCCCAACGGAATGTGTTTCTTTGTTATTCAAGGTACTAGATTCTTTGTAAAGTCTACTTGTGTAAAGTCGTCTTCTCTTGAGGTTAAGCGCATGAAATAACATCATTTAGATTCCATTGACGCCTGTAAGACTCTGCGTGTCTTCTGAGGGCTGATTCCACATAAATTAATAGCAAAGCGTCTCCCCAGAGTCAAACCAACAACAAATACACATCTAAAATGAAACTTTTCAAATGACTTTTCAAAGGTTTCATGGTGTAAATGGGGCGGCTGTTGTTCAGGGTGATAAAACCAAATTCATTCATTCGACCGCTGAAGGCCTGCAATTAAAAGCAACATGAAAATTGTTTGCAAAGCATATAATGCGAAGTATTTCAAAGTGGAACAAGATGTTCAACAAGAAAAAAAAATGGGCTGGATTTTGTTATGGTTCTCAGTATGTTTTGCTTCAGGAGTCATATGAAATCGAACATTGAGATTTATTAATAATACAGATTTTTTTATGGAAGAGGTCATATCGTGCAGTATGTCTGTGTGTGTGTGTATGTATAAGAATTGATTTTATTATGTATTATATGACATATATTTAATATAATATAATTTTTATAATATATAGGCATAGTACATTAAATAATATTCAATATAACATAATTAGATAGATAGATAGATAGATAGATAGATAGATAGATAGATAGATATAGATTGATTGATTGATTGATTGATTGGTTGGTTGGTACCTTTTTTTGTTGCAATCAAAAACACAAATTGCTAACAAGACTATAGCGTTGCTGACTGCGAGGATGTGAGTTTACATGCTTGATGAATCGAACAGCCGATTTGCCAACTTTACCCAGCAAGCTGGCAAAAAGGTCTACACCATAATGAAGTGCACCAATTAGCTTTAGTCGCGGTGTTGGACAAAAGGTCAAAATAAACGAGGAGAAGTGTTTTGAAAAAGTACCACAATAGCTGTTACTTTCAGAACAGCATTAGAGGACTCCAGAGGTTGCCAAAAACAGTAGGTAATTTGCTCTGTAATTTTTACACAGGCTGTGTGAGGAAATACACAGACGTGTTCAATTTGGACGGCATTGAAATCACAAAGTGCAGCTGAGAAACAAATTGACCTGACCTCCTCTGAGAGAACTAGTCCTGTCCTAATAGGGCAGAGAGGGGTGGAAATGAGCATGATGTCGTCATCTGAAAACAAAAGTCATTTCACAAACAGAGTTCGCTAATAAAGCCTTGGTAAATATCAAAACAAACATCTTTGCCACTGTCATGTTATAACAATGAAAAATACTTTTACAGCGTTTATTCTACTTTTTTTTTGTTCAAATAAATTCTGTTTCAAATAAATTCTGTACATTTGAACTTTCTATTCATCAAAGAATGCTGAAAGTAAGGAAAGTATAACAGTTTCATCAAAAATAAGAAGCAGAACAACTGTTTTTCAACATTGATATTAAGAAATGTTTCTTGAGCAGCAAATCAGCATATTAGAATGATTTCTGAAGGATCATGTGACACTGAAGACTGGAGTAATGAGGCTAAAAATTCAGCTTTGCATCACAGGAAAAAAATACATTTTTAAAATATACTCAAATAGAAAACAGTTATGTTCAATTGTAATAATATTTCACAGTTTTGCTGTTTTTACAGTATTTTTAATCAAATAAATGCAGCCTTGGTGAGCAGAAGAGACTTCTGTCAAAAACATTACGACCTCAAACGTTTGAACAGTAGTGTATGTTAATACAATTTTATAATTTCAAGTTGCATAAATTACATCGATGTAAGAATGAACATGAACTAAAAATGATCAGTAGTATACTTATAAGTTAACATTAAGTTTTTGCTGTTCATTGTTAGTTCATGGCACCTAATACCAGAAACAAGCATTATGAAAGAAAATATGGTCAATTATGATTTCATGCTGACTTTAAGCATATTACTGCTTTCCATTTTCTGTCTCAGCAAAATATCAGATTGCGGCCTTATTATTTTTTCATCCTGTTTTCCGGCCTCCCATTGTTCACTTATTCTTTTGGCCCTTTATGCTAAATCTAGTTCCCACAAAGCTTTTATCTCAGATGATCGGCAGTTTGTGTCTTTTCTCTGTTAAATATTAACGTGGCGTTTCTGACCCTCTGATTTCAAGTTCTGAGAGAAAAGTTTTTTTGTTTTTTTATGTGACTTCTTCAAACATCGCTCACAGCGCAAATGTAACGTCCCGCAGAGATGTCAACGAAGACAGCCGTGAGCGAGTGAACCGGATGGGGGACAAGAAAAGAGCAGTGCGTTTCAAAGCGAGCATTTGACTGTCGGTGCATTGTTGGGAGTCGGAGGCAAGGACACGTCAGCGTGTGTTCTTTTTTGAAGCCCTGCTCTCCTGCTTTTATCAGAAATCTCTCAGAGTGTGAGATATCTGCATTCACTTCTTGGCTGTCATTGCGATCGACTGTTTTTTGCAATGAAAAAAGCTGATTGTGCATTAGCAAGAGGCTTCCTGACAGCAGTGGACAGGTTTTCTCCATTAAATAACCTCTAAATTCCATGTGAGTCTTTCTTTAGGGTTGTTTATGAATATGTGTCCTGGTGTCAAGCTGCAGACAAAAACCCATCATTAATTTTCCATAAGCCTTGTTGATGTGCGACCCACGCTGACCACCCTTCTGATGAAAAGTGTGCGTTTATGTGAGATTACAGTTGTTTATGTACAACCCCAATTCCAGAGAAGTTGGGACATTTTGTAAATGACATTTTGCAATAAAATCAAGAATCTGTGATTTGTTCATTCTCTTTAACTTTTATTTAAAGGGGTCATATGATGCGATTTCAAGTTTTCCTTTCTCTTTGGAGTGTTACAAGCCGTTCGTGAATAGATAAGATCCCTAAAGTTGCAAAGACTAAAGTCTCAAACCCAAAGAGATATTCTTTATAAAAGTTAAGACTTGTTCACGCCCTCCTAAAACGCCTCATTCAAACATGCTCCCACATGTCTACGTCACTGTGTGGAAAGATTTGCATAACACGACATATATTTAATATAATATAATTTTTATAATATATAGGCATAGTACATTAAATAATATTCAATATAACATGATAGATAGATAGATAGATAGATAGATATAGATTGATTGATTGATTGATTGATTGGTTGGTTGGTACCTTTTTTTGTTGCAATCAAAAACACAAATTGCTAACAAGACTATAGCGTTGCTGACTGCGAGGATGTGAGTTTACATGCTTGATGAATCGAACAGCCGATTTGCCAACTTTACCCAGCAAGCTGGCAAAAAGGTCTACACCATAATGAAGTGCACCAATTAGCTTTAGTCGCGGTGTTGGACAAAAGGTCAAAATAAACGAGGAGAAGTGTTTTGAAAAAGTACCACAATAGCTGTTACTTTCAGAACAGCATTAGAGGACTCCAGAGGTTGCCAAAAACAGTAGGTAATTTGCTCTGTAATTTTTACACAGGCTGTGTGAGGAAATACACAGACGTGTTCAATTTGGACGGCATTGAAATCACAAAGTGCAGCTGAGAAACAAATTGACCTGACCTCCTCTGAGAGAACTAGTCCTGTCCTAATAGGGCAGAGAGGGGTGGAAATGAGCATGATGTCGTCATCTGAAAACAAAAGTCATTTCACAAACAGAGTTCGCTAATAAAGCCTTGGTAAATATCAAAACAAACATCTTTGCCACTGTCATGTTATAACAATGAAAAATACTTTTACAGCGTTTATTCTACTTTTTTTTTGTTCAAATAAATTCTGTTTCAAATAAATTCTGTACATTTGAACTTTCTATTCATCAAAGAATGCTGAAAGTAAGGAAAGTATAACAGTTTCATCAAAAATAAGAAGCAGAACAACTGTTTTTCAACATTGATATTAAGAAATGTTTCTTGAGCAGCAAATCAGCATATTAGAATGATTTCTGAAGGATCATGTGACACTGAAGACTGGAGTAATGAGGCTAAAAATTCAGCTTTGCATCACAGGAAAAAAATACATTTTTAAAATATACTCAAATAGAAAACAGTTATGTTCAATTGTAATAATATTTCACAGTTTTGCTGTTTTTACAGTATTTTTAATCAAATAAATGCAGCCTTGGTGAGCAGAAGAGACTTCTGTCAAAAACATTACGACCTCAAACGTTTGAACAGTAGTGTATGTTAATACAATTTTATAATTTCAAGTTGCATAAATTACATCGATGTAAGAATGAACATGAACTAAAAATGATCAGTAGTATACTTATAAGTTAACATTAAGTTTTTGCTGTTCATTGTTAGTTCATGGCACCTAATACCAGAAACAAGCATTATGAAAGAAAATATGGTCAATTATGATTTCATGCTGACTTTAAGCATATTACTGCTTTCCATTTTCTGTCTCAGCAAAATATCAGATTGCGGCCTTATTATTTTTTCATCCTGTTTTCCGGCCTCCCATTGTTCACTTATTCTTTTGGCCCTTTATGCTAAATCTAGTTCCCACAAAGCTTTTATCTCAGATGATCGGCAGTTTGTGTCTTTTCTCTGTTAAATATTAACGTGGCGTTTCTGACCCTCTGATTTCAAGTTCTGAGAGAAAAGTTTTTTTGTTTTTTTATGTGACTTCTTCAAACATCGCTCACAGCGCAAATGTAACGTCCCGCAGAGATGTCAACGAAGACAGCCGTGAGCGAGTGAACCGGATGGGGGACAAGAAAAGAGCAGTGCGTTTCAAAGCGAGCATTTGACTGTCGGTGCATTGTTGGGAGTCGGAGGCAAGGACACGTCAGCGTGTGTTCTTTTTTGAAGCCCTGCTCTCCTGCTTTTATCAGAAATCTCTCAGAGTGTGAGATATCTGCATTCACTTCTTGGCTGTCATTGCGATCGACTGTTTTTTGCAATGAAAAAAGCTGATTGTGCATTAGCAAGAGGCTTCCTGACAGCAGTGGACAGGTTTTCTCCATTAAATAACCTCTAAATTCCATGTGAGTCTTTCTTTAGGGTTGTTTATGAATATGTGTCCTGGTGTCAAGCTGCAGACAAAAACCCATCATTAATTTTCCATAAGCCTTGTTGATGTGCGACCCACGCTGACCACCCTTCTGATGAAAAGTGTGCGTTTATGTGAGATTACAGTTGTTTATGTACAACCCCAATTCCAGAGAAGTTGGGACATTTTGTAAATGACATTTTGCAATAAAATCAAGAATCTGTGATTTGTTCATTCTCTTTAACTTTTATTTAAAGGGGTCATATGATGCGATTTCAAGTTTTCCTTTCTCTTTGGAGTGTTATAAGCCGTTCGTGAATAGATAAGATCCCTAAAGTTGCAAAGACTAAAGTCTCAAACCCAAAGAGATATTCTTTATAAAAGTTAAGACTTGTTCACGCCCTCCTAAAACGCCTCATTCAAACATGCTCCCACATGTCTACGTCACTGTGTGGAAAGATTTGCATAACACCGGAATTCAGTTCCCCTATTTCCCCTTTGGCGTGCATGCTGACCACAGTCTATGATGTTGACAAATAATGCTGACTCACAGCCTGTAAGTACATTTTCATATTTAAAGGATTTGCCAATTGTCTTGATCTAATAACCATGGACTTCCCATGAAAGACATCATCTTGATAGCAGTATATATGTCTGTACAATCCCAATATATGCTTCCATGTCAATAGTACCTTCCCACATATGGCAGTCACCCATGCCGTTTGCTCTGCTGCACCCCCGTACCATAACAGACGTTTGCTTTTGCTTCTGTCGCTAATGAAAGTCTGGATGGTCCCTTTGGTCTTTGGGATTGAGAATTCGAAATCCATTTTTCCCGGAAACAAGTTGAAATGTGGATTTCTGAAGTACTCCTGAGCCCATGTGGCTATATTTAACACTGCAGCATGACGGGTTCTTATGCAATGCCATCTGAGGGCTCAAAGGTCAAGCACATTCAACTGAAGTTTCCTGCCTTGCCCTACATGTACTGTGATTTCTCTGGATACCCTGAATCTTTTCACAATTTTATGTATGGTACTTGGTGAAAGACCTAAATTCTTTGCAATTTTGCATTGCGAAATGTGATTTTTGACTTGTTTGACACTTCTGCATTAGTCCAATACAGTTGTGTTTGAGAAGGATTAGGTGTGTATTGTATTAACATGCATCCTGGGTGGGATGTACAGCAGTGACATAGTCAGGATTGGGTTGGAACAAATGTTGTAAGTAATAAATAAAAAAATCACCCAATGAAAAACCTGAGTTTGTTACTAATCTAAACATTTAGGTGGCTTGCATCCTATAAATTATCCTGTTATCTTTGTGTATAAAGTTTTTTTAAGTGTTGTTGACTCATATGTTGTTGTTGACTACACACACACACACACACACACACAAACACACACACTGCTGTTTAAAGGTTTCTTATGCTCATCAAGGTTGCATTTATTTGATCAAAAATACAGAAAAAACAGTAATATTGTGAAATATTATTGCAATTTACAATAATAATTTTATATTTTAATATACTTTAAAGTATAATTTATTCCTGTGATGCAGAGCTGAATTTTCATCAACCATTTCTACAGTCTTCAGTGTCACATGATCCTTCAGAAATCATTCTAATATGCAGATTTTTCTTCAGTGTCACATGATCCTTCAGAAATCATTCTAATATGCTGATTTTTTTGTCAATGTTAAAAACAATTGTGCTGCTTAATATTTTTTGGAACCTATGCCACTAGGATGCTTTGAAGAATAAAAATTTAAAAGAAAAGTATTTATTTAAAATAGAAATCTTCTGAAACAATATACACACACCACTGTTCAATAGTTTGAGTTCAGAATTTTTATTTTTTTATTTTTTTTAAAGAAATAGAATTCATTCTTTCATTTAATTCATTTAACAACAATGTGTTAATTGATAAAAAGTGAAAGTAAAGACTTCTATTTTGAATAAATGCTATTCTTTAACTTTTTGTACTTTTATATGTATACTTTCCAATGGCATCCAATCAAAAGTATTCACTGAGAAGCTGTAAAGTGCTGACTTAGCCAGTGATCCCCATTTCTCCAAAACCCTGCCCTCCAAAGACATCAACCAATCCAATGTCTGCAAAACCAGACATGCAAAATGATTGACAGACAGAGAGCATTTCTGATTGGCTTAAAACTTTCAGATTCTTTTTTGCTGATTACAGGGCCTTGTGTTGACACAGAGATGTGTGTGATTTCTCAGGACACCTATTTCAGTGATATCTGCCATTTTATGAGCGTTATTCCCGGAAAATCAGTTACAGCAGCTTTAATACCAGGTGTAAAAACTACTATCGGTCTCGAATGGCCGTTTGTGAAGGCATCACCCGAGACAGATGTTAATACAAGCGGTAAACAGAGCCCTTGTGTGTGCGTGTGTGCAGTTGAAACACTCTCTCTCGTTCTCCAGGTGCTGTTTTTGCTCTTGTTGGCCATGCCGGAGGCGTTGAGCAGGGAGGCAGTTGTGGACGTCCCGCTGGCATCATCTCTGCTCTCTCTGCCCTTCTACCTGCTGTGTCTGTTCGGCTCGGCCCTTCACGTGCTGGTCTGCACCTCCGCCGGGGGCCCCTGCTACCTCTGCTCTCTCCCTTGGGTCCTAGTGTTCACAGTCATCCTCTTGTCCTCCGCCTTCACATGTGCTCTGGTTAGTATGGTGGCAAGGAGGATGCCGACCAGCAATAAGACCCCTACTAAGGTGAGTGAAAAGGTTTCTGCACCATGATGTAAAATCCATACATTCAGTCCATAATTCATAATAACGCTTCCTCCAGTGAAAACGTACATCCCCTTTTGTCCTCTCACATCAAAATCCACCCACATCTTTGTTTAGAGCTGTTTTGGACTGTTTTTGCTTGTAAACAGTGCTTGGTCTGTACATATTTCTCTCCTGATTCAGATGAAACAACTTTTTCACTGGTGAAAGCAATATTATGGATTATGGGCTCATATTTTAGCCGGAAGCAACAGTTAAATGTTAAAAACCTCTTAGTGATGGATTCATGTCACTGTTGAAATCAACAGTGTCCAGTAAATAAATCATGAGAATAAATAGGGCATTTTTTACTATTATTATTGAACTATTATTCGTTAAAAAAATGTTGCCCCTTGTCTTCCATTGGTGGGACAAACAAACAAAGCAATGTTTTGCCATCGTGTTTACGCTTTTCGTGGAAGTCAACCTGTGAATGTGTGTCTTGTAGTCGTCTCTGCACATTAGGCTGTGGTGGGAGAAAGTTTTTGAACATCAGAAGCATCACACACAGCAGCTTTATGTCTCTGGAGGGCCAAGCAGAGTTTCAGATTTTCCATTTTGCTCTAAACACCAAAAACAAACCCTGATTGAAGTTTTATCCTTGGCAGTTTATTTAAGGGCGAGTAGAGAAAGCTCTCTAGTTGCTTTAGACACAGGCTTTGCTGTAAACGCAATGTCCTTTACTTGTTTAAAGGTCACGTGTGAACAGGAGCTGTTGTCAAAAGACGGCTTTGACAGTAAGCTCGCTTAAGTTGCTTTACAACGATTTGTATCGTGAAAAGCGCTATACAAATAAACTTGAATTGAATTGAATTAAGAAGTAAAAAAAATTAAAAAATAATAATAATTACACTATTAGAAGTTTGAGGTTGGTAAGATTTGAAATTTGACAGTCTTCTCACTAGAGCTTAATTATTTGAACAAATATACTGTAAAAACTGTTTTCTATTTGAATATATTTAAAAATGTAGTTTATTTCTGTGAGGCAAAGCTGTATTTTCAGCATCATTACTCCAGTCTTCAGTGTCACATGATCTTTCAGAAATCATTCTAATATGCTGATTTGCTGCTCAAGAAACATTTCTTATTATTATCTATGTTGTGCTGCTTTCCAGGATACTTTGATTAATAGAAAGAAAAATGTATATGTATTGTAAAAAAATTCAATGATTTTTCTAGATATAGAAATAACACTTTAAATTATATCCCTCTTATATCCAGGTTTTGATTCTTAAATAAAATTGGCAGTTGTTGAAGGTATTACACCCCGTGTCTAGTTGCACGATAAGGGGCGTAATAGTGGTGGATTCCCGAAAAAAAAGAAAGAAATCACTCCGGTCGAGGATCAAACAGGAACACATTTAAATAAGGAAAACTGCTACATTTGTTAGAGACTGTGGGGTAAGATGAAGAGTATGTCTTCGGGGTGGCCACAGGCCAAAATAACAAAAGGAGGAAAGGAAACTTGAAAAGAAAAATAAAGAAATTAAATGACCTAATCGAACAATAAAATAAGTAAGGGATAATGTACATCCTGCCAGATGTTATCACAGAATAACTCCCAACAGGGTGATCAGGACCCCGCTTATTACACGGTTACTTGCCAAATAAATAAATAGTTGAAATTAGGGCTGCACGATTAATCGAATGCGATTGTCATGCGCAAGTTGTTAGTAATGCCGGTTCTGTATTCAGCAGGAAATCATCCTTTAAGAAAGCAGTTGCTTGCAAGCGGCAAACTAGACTGACATTTAAGGGATACGGTGCAGTCATAGTACTTATTACACGTCATTTCACCACAGAAATAAGCATGGCGATAAAAGATATTTAAGATGAAACTGTAACCAGTTTGTTAGTTATCTTATAATCCATTACAATGAACAGAACAATCATCGCAAATGGCAGCAGCTGCATTTATATGAATCAAGAGAGAGCGAGTCTACGATACCAGGATGACATAATTAAAAAAATTGTAGACATAATATTGATTTGAGTTTTAATATTTTATTAGCCAACCAAATGCAAAGCTTCCATGAAGAAAAACTGTTCTTAGCAAGCATATAGTGTGGACTTCAGTTACCCGGATGAGCCTGTTATTAGCTTTTTCAGGTTGTTATCGAGGAATAACATATCTCGGAATGGCGAGATTGACCAATCAAAATCAAGTATTCCCCAGAGCTGTTTAATAATGTACAGCAAACTTAGCTCATTTTAAAGCATTTTTGTCTTATTTTAAATAATTGTAAATTATCTTGAGGCCCCAGGTAAGAGATTTTAATAATATCAGCATCCTTCTTTGATGACTTTGCGTTTATAAGAGAAACACAAGTTATGAAAAAATATTTAAATGAATGGATTCAAATACAGTAGCAGTAGAGATATTCATAAAGCATCTTTAAACAGTTTTATTTGGTTTGTTACTTTAACTACCAAACAATCAGCAGGTGTTTAGGCAGTAATGTTAAAAAATAAATCTAAACCCAGTTTAATCCAGCAGTCAGACATCACAGCTGCCAAAGCTTATATATACTGCCATTTTAAGTCATTAAGAAGAAAATGATTTATAGCCCATTATTGACAGTTTTCAATAATAATGCATTTACACCAAGAAATCCAAATCCAAAATCTAAGACAATCTAGGGTGTTATCGAACTTTTGGAGGAAACTGTAAAAAGTCTTATGTAAGAGGCAATCTTAAACACATTTCTTTGTTAGTTTAAGATTGAACAGCTGTTTTGGCCTCCATGATGAATGTGAGATGAGAATATGACCATCATATCAGCCTATTCTTGCATCACGGGATAGAAATGTCATCATTAAATATCGGTGAAGTTTATAGCACTAGTAGAGTCATTCTCATTCAAAAAACATTCTGGGTCATGTTTCATCCACAAAATCATAAGAAAGGAAGAAGTTGTGTTGGGCTCACAGAGTCTTCTCGCTTCATAAAAACTCCTCTTAATAATGCATATCTGCTTTTGGCCTCCTCAAACAGCAGAGACACAGGGAAAGTGTTCAGGGATAAAAAAAGGATTTGCTCCAGAGTTAATGAGATAAGAAGAGGACACCTCTTTTAATTACCTCTTTACAGGAAAAAAAGATCTCCCTCTCTCTCTCTTTCTGTGGCACGCGGGAGAAAATTGCTGACAGTCAGAGGTGAGAACAAACAGAATGATCATTAGAGAGAGAGCGGTGTGGCAGAGGAGAAGAGAAATAAGACGAGCCGAGTGAAAGTTTTGCAGCATCACTCCTCGATTCCCAGTCGAGTCCTTTTTTGCTTTTGTTGATTGTATAATAAATAAAAAGAAAACAAATAGATAGAATACAAAAAGATTAGAAAAGCTAGTGTTAATTATTATAAAAAAAAAAAAAAAAAAGAATAGAATTAGAATAGAGAGTGCTAGAGTTAGAGGGTCAAATAAAGATGGAACAGATGTGTTTTA
>NW_015652820.1:25279-25647 GCF_001515625.1 Sinocyclocheilus rhinocerous
TTTATTGATGTTCGCTCACTTAGCACGCATCATTTGGATTAAAACTATATCGTAAATATAAGACAATTTATAGGGGAATTCACTATAAACGTCATTTATTTTTACCCTTAAGCATACACGACTTTCTGGCGAAAGTGAAACTAACAGCCTGTGTGAAGTGCGCTAGGCTGTACTGTACTTGTCCGTCTCATTATGCACCAGTACGTTGCGTGTGTTTTGCTTGCTTCATGAGTGTTTCTGCATTATATGAGTGGCTTTGGAAAATAAATCGCTGCACGTTTCAGATGAAAAAAACGTGACTTCTATTTATGAAAATATCACAGTTAGGAGCTTTATAGCGAGTGGTTCCCTGCATTTTTACAGCAAAT
>NW_015652820.1:25674-95219 GCF_001515625.1 Sinocyclocheilus rhinocerous
TGTATATATATATATATATATATATATATATATATATATATATATATATTGTGTACAATCTGATACTGTTTTTGGTGCAAGTGTTCTTGACAAACGTGATAACCAGTGAATAAAAATAAATTTCTACATATAAATAGGCTGTTGCACCTTTGAAATGCACCACAGCCTCAGATGTATAATTGACAGATGCAGATCCAGGACACAATTGGCTGTATTTCCAATTCATTCTCCAGGTAATGGGCTCTCTGAGGATCCAGGCCAATTTGACAAAAATCTGAGTTACTTCCACATGCGTGACAGTGACCCCTCACATAGCTGTGAGACAGAGGTGAAGGGAATCATGGGATTGACGTCAAGCTTCTGCGAGCTGCTCATGATTGACATTAACCTCCCTCACTGAAGGCTTATTGGAACTGCTGAAATCAGTATAAACTAGATAGGGATCGGTATCGGGCCCGATACTGAGCTGCTGTACTCGTACTCGTACTCATTAAAATGCCCCGATACCAAACGCAGATACCACACAGCATGTGATAAGTGCCATATTCAGACAAAGAAACACAGACAACAGACAGCAGAATGGAGTTATTAGAGATTAAAGATGTCTACGAAGTATATGTATGCAATGAATATAAAATATTCAGTATTAATGCCTGTATAGCTGATTTGCGCCAGCAGCGAATAAACTGTGATAATGTGAGAAATTTTGAAGGTGTCTGAATACATTTTGGTTTGAGTATCTATTTGATAAATTAAGTTAACCAACTAACATTATACATACTCTTTTGGTTTCTGTACCCAATATTTAAAAAATTTACAAATGCAATGAAAATATTGGTATCGGTACTCTGTATTGGCAAGTACCAAAAATAAAAGTATCGTATCGGGCGAGTACTGGAAAAAGTGGTATCGGTGCGTCCCTAAAACTAGAGAATGATAATAATTCTAAAAGCATTGATGATTAATACTAAGACCAATGTCAAAAGAAGCACATTTCTGACAGTAACTTTTGTGTATTCCTGTCATTTTTTTAATCCATTGGCAGGACAACCTTTAAAATTATATTAAAACTTTTTTTTTTGTTTTATTTACTATATTATCCTATGCACATTTATATTTATACATTATGAAAAACAAAACTATTTAATAATTCTTATTTAAAATTTTGTTTAGCTATTATCGTGGCACTGAAAATAATAATGGTAGTAATATATTAAACCAATGTTACAAAATCAATCTTGTTTTATGCCGAGTTCACACTGCACGATTTTCCAACTCGTCGGATCGCCGTTGTTTTCACACTGCGTGACTATCTGGGGTAGCATTCAGTTGCTGCTGTGTTCACATTGCACGATGGATCGGCGACAGGGGGCTTCACACTGCATGACTTCACAATACGAAGAATCGCCGACAGCTCTGTCTGGTCCGCAAACTACGAAAACAGGCGTGCGTCAGACCGGAGTTCTCGCAAGCAAGACTGCAATTATTTAAAAAAAAGTATATATATATCTATTAAAATACTGATATTCTGGTCTATAACTCCTCTCTGAACTTCCCTCTGTCCTGTATCTTGGTCTCTCATTGGCTGTAGGTCATCGCCGATGTGTTTTTCAGTCAGAACTCATTTCACACAGCGTGATTGTGAATCGCCGACAGTTCCAGATATTTAGCATGCCAAATATTTCACGGGCGTCGGCGATTCCCTCAGATCGCGTCTTTGATAATTCACACTGCGTGATTGTCACTCGTGTGAACGAGCACCGATTTGCCTCCGATTTCGGGCATTTGTCTGTGATTTCGCAAAACCTGTCGGCGAGTGAAAAATCGGGCTAAAATCGTGCAGTGTGAACTCGGCATTACCGGTGATTCCAGCGCTGTTTCCAGCAGATGTGGGTTGTTTCTGTATTTCATGCCCCTTGCTGTCAGGAATTCCGACACAGTGTTTAATTAGTCTGCATTAATTGCCTCCTGATCAATTAGTGCTGCTGTCATCCTTGTTAATAGAGATGTTTACTCGGCACTTCAGATGATGTTTTGATTCTTATTATAATCCAAAACTCAGAAGTTACTCTCACTCTGATAAGACCACATCTCTCAGTCCTGCATCTGGTTATAAATGTGCTCATTTGCACATTCCTAAAGTCTTTGTAACATTTCATCAAAATGTAAAAACATACTCCAAAATGAAAGAACCTTTTTTTTTTTTTGCGTTTTTCCTTTTATACTCTTGAAAATAAAGGTTATTTTTTGGCATCAATGATTCCATTAAAAACCTTTAAAGGGGTCATATGATGCTTTTTTAAAGGTCATTATTTTGTGTATTTGGTGTAACAGAATATGTTGACATGCTTTAAAGGGGTCATATGATGCGATTTCATTTTTAAGGAAAACTTGAAATCGCATCATATGACCCCTTTAACATCCATGGGATCTTTCTATTTCACAAAAAGTTCTTTATAGTGGAAAAAGGTTCTTTAGAGATTTTAAGTATTTTTCACACTAAGAAAAAAAAATGGTTCTTTTAAATATTGCTCACTGAAAGGTTCTTTGGGGATTCAAAAATTGTTCTTCTATGGCATAAGAAAGAAAGAAAGAAAGATCAATCAATCAGTCAATCAAACTATCCTTTTGAAACCTTTATTTTTAAGAGTGTAATTAATATTCACCAGTATTCACCAAATAGCTATTTAATGATTGTTATCTTATTGTTAATAAAGTCAAAAAGCCTCAAAAGTGTGGTATTCAGGAAGAGAAAAAATAAGTACATCCCATGGAAATATTTGGCATTTTTGGTCAAGCAAACATTTGATCCTCTTTGAAACAATATTAAACAAAATTGATCAACTCTGAAAAAGTACATTTATCACACCTTCATATCCATAAAATTAGAATCAGAAGAAATGAACATCTATTGATATTTATATTGAATACATTATTAAAAGAAGGCTAATTTTCCTTGTTTTGTTTGAATACATTGACTTTCATCTTCAGCACTGTTTCAAAGAGAATCAGGTGTTTTCTTGTCCAAATATGTCAAAAAGCCAACATTTTTCACGATATGTACTTATTTTTATTCAGCTCAGAATCATTCAGGTATGAAACACATACTGTACACTAGTGTTGTAGTCAAGACCACCTAAACTGAGACCAAGTCGAGACCAGCTACTGTCAGTACATCCATGACATGCTGCTGTGAGCATGTAGGAATAGGACTGCCCTCGACTAAGAATTTTTCAGGTCAACTAATTCATTTGAAGCATTGCTTCACCGGCAGAAGTAATGATTATGAATGTGTCAGGGAAAAACATTAAGGAGACTGCATTAACATTTTAATAATTCACTGATAAACAAGTGCTTTTTTTGTTTTCGGTTTAAGAGATGAACTCGGCGACACTGACTCGTCATCTCTGCAGTAGTGGACGCACCTGTATGCATGTTTCATACGGATTACATAATCTGAGAATATTTGTTTTCCATTTGAATTGGTTCATTTGAAAGTAGACATTCACTCTCTATAGATATATTTTTAATGTGTGTAAGGCAAAGATAGCTATGCACGGAGTTTCGCGCTCAAGTTCACAGACGGCAGAAAGCGCATCATGTTTGCTTTCATTATTTTACAAAAGCGCAATGTTTTTTTGTTATTGTGAGTGCACACAAATAAACTTAGAGTCTTTAAAGATTTGAAAGATGCATTACTCTTATCTGTATGACCAAAAATGAGGGATTATTTTAAGAGCAAGTGAGCACAACGGCGCCTCCATCTGTCATGCAGTGAGCGCTACTGTTCAGTTTCCACACTCCACAGACACTTGAATAGCGCACATTTCTCTAGGTTAACATTATATTGAGCGGCCATGTAAAGTTGCTAATACTTACATATTTCAGATGATAAGCCATATTTGAGGTCGATGAATGATAGGCGAGCATTTGGATGTCCTGCCTGATGTACTGTATTACCAAAGCCTTGCCGTTAACGATCTGTCCGTCACGAACAGCATGACTTCGCCTGTGGATTTTTTTTTTTCTGCGACTAATAAAATTTTGGTCGACTAACGATTAGTCGACTATAAGGGGGCAGCCCTAGTAGGAAATACTGCTGCTGCAAATATAACATATGAAATAACCCCCATATACAACATACATGAAATCACCCTGCAGCAGATCTATACAGGTGGAGCTGGGGAAGATGGAGGTTTCTGAAGCACGCTGCAACTGCTACAGCAAACACTAGCTAAGTATTTGAATGTTGAGCAGCAGCTCATTGGCTGCTGATACAAAAAGAACCAATCAGCTGCACCATGTGAATAATGATCTCATTATATCAGATTGAGTTAGAACCTATCAGCCTGCGCCATCTAGAGTTTCATGACTTTGTATTTAGAATAATAGGAGACTGTTATTAATCAAATGAAATCACTAACAGAATTCATATTTGCATTGCAGAGGTGGCACAGAAGCTGCATCTGAATTGGTGCCGTTACAACTGCATAAATATTACTGAGATTAATGTTTTAAAAATGACATTTTGAATATAGAAATATGATTGAAAAATAAAATGAATATGAATATCAAATTATCACCGCCAGTAGTTTAGGTGGCGTCAAATCACTTAATGGGTAAATCACAGAATCATTTATTCAGCCAATTTGTTCAAAGCAGCTGATTTATTTTACAAATCAGTGCTGTGTGTTGCTCGGAAAAGCACAAATGTTCTGCTATGAATTTGTTTGGAACTGTTTTCATCGCCGAAAATATTTATACAATATTAACACTATTTATTTGCCAAAATAGCAAAAATAAATAAATAAATGCATAAATTGTGTCAGAAATGTAATTCACTTAATATTAAATTCTTGTTTGTTGAACGTTTGTGTAAAATCAATATCACATTTTGTAATTATGCTCATATTTTTGAAAACAGCTCTCTTGCTCTTGTGATATTAATTTGATATGAAAACAGGTCTCATACAAGTACTTTTTGCTGTCAAATCTTGAATTTTTTGGGGCATTTGTATTCATTTTGCTCAATTTTTGACAGAATTCCCTATTAAATTCTGACCAGGCACAAGAGTATCAAAATAAATAAAATTATAAATAAGTTATTGACGGTCTCAAGTACTACAACAACACTACTGTGCACTTTCACATCAATTCCTGACGGATAAAAGTATTTTATTTTTCCTAAATGAATATTCTGTTCTACTCGCATTACAGAAGTAAAATGGGCTGTAAATGCTGTTTCATGTTGATCTCAAAAAAGTACAGCTGCAAAAACAGGCTGTTTAATTGTACTAGTCAGAGAGAGGGTGGAAAATACTCATGAAAAACTCATTTACAGTGCAGAAAGCGTAACATTGTAAGTGGACTTAAGGGAAAACATAAAATACTGTATGATATGTCCACTTTAAAGAAACAAACGGGCTGTTTAGTTACACATGAGCTGCTGGTCAGGCCCACACACAGCCTGTCGTCAGAGGGAATTTCTGTCTGTTTCTGCATTAGCATATAGATTAGCGTGCGTGGCCCCGTTAGCTCAGCGCTTGCTCCTGCAATGATGAAACCATTGGAGACCTGAGCATGCAGCCTAGAAAACAAACTCATGATGCTTTTGTGCTGCTTTTGGTCCAGACTCTCGTGGATCCAAATATTCCCTTCGATGGGACCAACAATATGAAAAAGTGAAAAGTAAAGAGAGACGGTTTACTTAGAAATGAGAAGCGAGAACGAGTTCATCCCAGACGGTGTTTACACAAACACAAGTTGCTTACACAATCCATTTCCTCCGCCGGTTGACTTCCGCCCAGGTGTTGCCCCAGGTGATGAATGGGAGGCATTTGTTGCGGTGGCGAGGCCTTGTCACACCGGTGAGATGTGACCGGTCCCATTGGTAAGTAACACACATCAAGGCTGCACATGGTCGTATTCATCATGACCAGGGACACGCACAACCAGTCACAGAGCGACCAATTAGTATTGTGTTATCAGCGCAGCTGAGATGCTGTTTATCGCTTAGAAATACTGTCTGTTGTTTGAACTGAGGAAGAGCAGCACATTTAACATCAGTAATGTGAGGGAAACTGAATTTTCACTGGAAGTAAAGTAGAGTGGGATTAAATTAGCGTGTTGAAAAACAAAAACGATAATTATAACTGTATATTTTTCCCTTGATAAAATGATAACATGTTCTATAAACGTCCGATGTAATGTTTATGTGCCAAAAGTGGAAAGACCGTTAACAGTGCCACACCAAAGTCCCTTTCAAGGAAAGTCTGTTCCATTGGCGGCCATATTTGCAACGCCTCCGGGCAGCTCAAACAAGACCAAGTCCTATCTAAATGAATGGGGGAATCCTGAAATCTCAAAAACTGCTTGCTGAACTCACAATTACATTACATATTTCAAATCAGCAACAGAATCTGAAATGAACTGCCCCATGAATGTTGTTTCTTATGCTGAAATAGCGTTTAAAAGGCTTATTTTTCAGGCTAGACCAGCCAATGCACATGCGCAGTCAACACGCTTATGACTGCGCCTACGCAATTGCTGGTCTAGCCTCAGGTTTCTATGGGAACCGGAGCTTCTAATGGCTGCTGCAGTGACGCAATGACTTTACCAATCAGCGATTGGCTCTTTCATTTAGAAGGTGGGACTATTTTGCTATATTGTGCGTTGCAGTTTCTCCCATTCATAAGTATAGGAGTGAACCGTCTTTGTATTTCTATAGTCTTTGGCCACACGGACCAATTATCGGCTCGGCTCAAACAGCAGCGTGGTGTGAGCAGATGCTTTTACTTGCTGATCGGTCTCAAACACACGACCAGCGCTGTGAGATCCAGTGAGAAGTGCTTGAATTCAATGAAGAACACATGGAAATGTCTTGGTTATTTAGTTTAAAGCCAGATGAAACGGCACGAGAATCACTGTGCCATGAACAATCCTGTTAAGAAGGCTTTTCCGTGGATTTACTGTAGTAACACTAGCTTCACCATGGTATTGCGGCAGAAATGTGGGATATACATATTATATTATTAATGTAGACATATTAAATGTTTTAAGAAGTTATGATTGTTATCAAGCTATAACATTTGTGCATATATTTATACTAAATGTATTTACACTCTTAAAAATAAAGGTGCTTAAAAGGTTCTTCACAGCGATGCCATAGAAGAACCATTTTTGTTTCCACAAAGAACCATTCAGTCAAAGGTTCTTTAAAGAACCATCTCTTTCTTATCTTTTTATAATCTGAAGAACCTTCTTTCGCCACAAATAACCTTTTGTGAAACAGAAAGGTTCTTCAGATGTTAAAGGTTCTTTATGGAACCATTTAGACAAAAAAGTTATTCGATGGCATTTTGAAGCACCTTTATTTTTAAGAGTGCAGGGTACTGTTTTTCATATAGAAACCATATAGTTACATTTTACTACAGTAGTGAGGTGCTATGTGGTTAGGGCTGCACGATAAATCGAAATCGCGATTCAACAGAAACTGCGATTGTCATGCGTATCTTTCAGTGAAGCACGGTTCTGTGATCAGCAGTAAATCTCCATCCAAAGGTGGTTTTACCTTTGGTTATCATAATCAGATTTTGGGATACTATAGATGGCCAATGGTTAATTTGAATAAAAGTAGAGTCCCAACTCAGTCAGAATATTAAAATGTTACCCTGTATATATGTTACTGTTTTTGTTAATGAACATAAATTTACATCTGCATCATGCCATCAAAGTCAGGGAACACAAATCTGTTTTATGATTTGAAACAATATCACACAGAACATGCAGAAACTAATGTGTTTTGAATATTGTACCTCAGGTTTGTGAAATGTTCACCTGTGTGGCAAGTGTCTGTCATGTTCTGACCAAAAAAAAAAAGTAGTTTAAAACCATAATTAACTGATTTCTGCAACTTTCACTCAGGAGAAGAAATTTGCCTTTAAAGAAATAAAGATTTAACATTCATTGTGATGATATCGATATCAACTGATAAGAAAAAATTAATCATGATAATTTCTTCCATATCACCCGCAGCCCTAGGTGGGACTTTTTTTTATCATCAGGACATGATATGAGCAAGTGTTATTTTAGTATTACATATATACTTTTATAATATTTATTAATATTTTAAGTTAGCTTTTTAAAATTTCAGTAATAATTTTTTTATTTTAGTTTACATTTAATTTTTGTGTTCCTTTTATATATTTCTATATGTTATTATTTTGTTTTTATTTCAGTTTTAGTTCAGATTTAGTTTTTTATTTTTTATTTCCATTTAGTCATTTTAGTGCTTCAACTGCACACTTATTTCAGTTAATTGCCAAGGCAACATTATAATTGTCAGGATTATATTTTATTTTATTTCAGCATATTTAAATTAACAAACAAACATTTTTTTAGTAGTTGCAGCTTAAGTTTATGATAGCTCTGATATGATCCTTTGATGTTATATGATATGATATTTAGTGTACTGTAAAAAGTTACTAGTAATATAATGAATACAATATAATTAGGCCTAATAGAATAATATTTTAATGTATATTTATATATCTATAAATGTAATCTTTAATATGTATTCTAATTTCTACTTGCATTGTATTATAATGTATTATTTTTATTTATTTTATTTTATTACTTTATGTATATTATATTAGGCTTGTTTCTTTATTAAAAATGTTTTTTATTATGTATGTTCTTATATATTCTATTATTTATATTTTTATAAGTAATATATATTTTTACGTAATATGTAATATTTTGCATATATGTTACATATGTGACATATTAGTAGAAATGCAATATTATTTATTTATTTATTTATATTATTCTTTTTAAACGTGTCTTCTAGTAAAAATTCTAAAAATCCTTGAAGCATGATACATTTAATGAATAAGATATTATGAAGCTGTTTTACTTTGTTTTATATTTATTAGCTGTGTGTGTGTGTGTGTGTGTATGTGTGTCTCATTGCACTGGCAGATATTGTTACTTGATTTTAATTTGATTGCACAGAGTGAAAAAATCTGCCACTGCAGTATGACTAAATACACCCTAACAACCATATAGCAGTGATCTGTTTTCCACCCACACTACTGTAACATCATGCGAACACCAATGATATTTTGTTCACAAAAATATAGTTGGTTAATAATATTTTCACCCCGTGTGGCTGCGATTAGAAGGAAAGAAAATTAGTTTCAGATGCAAAAGATTGTGATTACACTTTGATGAAAGATGATGAAAACAAACATTTGTGTCTCCAGAATAACAGGCACTGATGAATCATTTGTAACGAGACCAGAGACATGTATTACGATGGGATGCAGTTGTGTGTGATTTCCTAGAGAAACGAGTGTGTGTGTGTGTGTGTGTGTGTGTGGCTGTTAGCACTTTCCCTTTGAGTCAACACTGCTCTGCTCCCTGCAGCCCTGCACTTACACACTGTGGGAAACAGTCACAACATGCTCTCTCACCTGTGTGTGTGTGTGTGTGTGTGTTTGTCTGTTAGCTCAGGGCTCTACACATCAAAGTGCTGTCTGTAGAGTTGTTTTACAGTGTTGGACACCGGTGACTTTGGTGTCAGCTGCGTTTTACTGTCACACACTGTCAGATGTTTCAGTTATTTGTGGTTTTTGCCCTTTTCAACTCTCACCGCTTCACCTTTTCCGCTCCATTTCTCTCTCTATGCTTCACATCTGACTGCGTGTATTGATTTTTTAGTGCGTTTTTGGGCAAACTTTTGTCTGCATGGAAGATGCCATACTGGATGTGTTGCTGAAAAGATTGATATATTTGGTGCTAATGTATTTCAACAGCATAAAACTGCGTAAAAACTTTGTTGCATGTATCATAATTGTGTTTATCTTTTGTTTCTCAGTAGATTTCTGTTTCAAATAAATGCTGTATTTGAGCTTTCTATTCATCAATGGATCCTAGAAAAAGAAATGCAGCATTGTTTTTCTCAAAAACATAAAGCAGCATAACAGTTTTCAACATTGATTATGATAAGAAAGCTTTTTTTGAGCTGCAAATCTGCATATTAGAATGATTTCTGAAGGATCATGTGACACTGAAGACTGGAGGAATGATGCTGAGAATTCAGCTTTGACTCACAGGAATAAATTGACTATTTTGTGTGATATTCAGAGTTGCTGTCTGTGTAAAGCTCCAAATCATTCACTTATGATATGAGGCTCTATTTCAGTTAGTATGCTGCCTTAGAAGGTGGCTGCCGATGTAGTAAACAGACTCAGTTTGAAACAAGAATGATATATAACCTCTCTCTCTCATTCTAGGGTTCTGACTGGACTCTGTCGGAGTTGGACGCTCTGTTGCTGATCGGTACAGTGGGTCACACCCTCAGTTTGGCTTCCAGCAGCTTCATAGAGGAGGAACACCAGACCTGGTACTTCCTGCTCAACACGCTGTGCCTGGCCGTCTTCCAGGACGTCTGCAGGAAGTACTTCAGGGAACAGAGGCATCGAGATGAAGAAGAGGACGAGGGGCCCTTGCTTCCCACCGGTGCCGAGGAAGGACCGTCATTCTCCCCGGCGGTGGAGCTGGGAATGAGTCCGGGCTCGGAGAAATGGCTGGCGCTGGCGACCCCGCTGCTGACCTTGACCTGCTGTCGCCTGCTGAGGTCACTGAACCAGACCGGAGTGCAGTGGGCACACCTGCCTGACTTTGGACACTGGCTCAACAGGTAAGAACACGGAGATATCACATTTGGTTTTGGGTCCTTATGTGGAGCCTGTTGACTAACTATAATTATGACAAAATATATGACTATTTATTATTTATATTAGGTAATATTTAATAATAATTAATTAAAATAAATAATTTTGGTCTAATAATTTATATTTATTAATTTTTATTTCATTATAATTTTTTTATTAAACCTTATAATATTTATTAAAACTTTAGTTTTTCCCCTCCACAATAGCGTTATATTTCAAGTATATTTTGATGGAAATAAGGTTGCTGATATCAGAACTTTAGATTCCAGTGAAAGTTTACCATTTTTAATGCTAGTTGCAACAGAAACTAATACTAGGCTAACTAATATAAGTAAAAAAGTCCTCAAACAATTACTGAAGACAAGTTAACAGTCAGTAATACAATAAAAGCAAATTGCAAACAATAAAACAAATGCGACAGAAAAAGATATAAATGAACAATGCTTTTAGTTTTTCATGTAAGTCTATTTAGATAATACTATTCTACAGAAATGGAACAATCAAATGTAAAATAAAACATTTGATTCTTATTAAAGCTACAAAGTAATGCAGTCAAGAGCAGTGGTAGATTTTCTCATTTTCTTTTGTTTTATTTGATTTACATTTATATGGAAGCTCGTTTCCATCATGGGATAAAAAAAATAAAAAAGTAAATGCGACTTTTTATCTTACATTTCTCACTTTTTTCTCACAGTTTGAGGTAAGTCTTATCTTTGACTTTTTTTCTCACAATTATGGGAAAAAAGTCTGAATTATGAGATATAAACTCTTTTATTCCATGTTGAAAAAAAAAACAGAATTGCGAGATACAAACTCAGAATTCTTAGGAAGAAAGTCAGAATTGCAAGATATAAAATAATCTCTGAATTGTGAGAAAAAAAGTTTATTATTTATATTTTGCAATTCTGACTTTTTTTCTCGGAATTGCAATTTTATATCACACAGAAGCCTCCTGGGGAGCAGCGTACTTCTAAATATCAAGCACGTCCTTCAGTAGACTACATTTTACAGTAGCCATGTTTCATTTGACTGATTTGTATGTTAAGTTTAGACTTTTTAAGGAGGAGCAAAAGCTCACCGCTATTAAGGAAAAGAAACAGAATGTGGCACATGAATGGTTTTATCCTGATTATTGTGTTTT
This sequence comes from Sinocyclocheilus rhinocerous, assembly GCF_001515625.1. Lineage (NCBI taxonomy): Eukaryota > Metazoa > Chordata > Actinopteri > Cypriniformes > Cyprinidae > Sinocyclocheilus > Sinocyclocheilus rhinocerous. Next base: position 37,552 of record NW_015652820.1, read on the forward strand.
CATAATTGTGGAAACTAAAATTCAATGAATCGCACAGTCCTACTAACTAGAACTGTTCAGTCATTTTTGAGGATGTGCTGCTCTGCTCTGAACCATAGTGAGACGTCTGACTGTCTGCATAGGGAGTTAATGGTGCATTCACACTGACAGCGATTAAATCATTGCAGGTTGTCGGGTCGCTGCACTGTTGGGTGCTTGTAGGCATTTCAACTCGACTGCAGTATTCAGCCGTGTCTGGCAGCAGATCTCTGCACAACTTTGTCATATCATACAGTCTCTTTCGCTCAAGTCGACAACTCTCATTGAAAATGAATCATATCAGTCTGTGGTAATGCTGCGAATCGCTTCCATTGTGAATATTGTTAAAATATATTTGACATATTTACATAATTATTGTTATTATGTATTATTTACTATACACTATATAGTATCTACATTATATATATATATATATATATATATATATATATGTATGTATATGTATATATATAAATATTATATATAAAATTGCATGTATGTATTCTATTTAGCAACAATATAATTTTTTTATTAATTTGAAAAATAATTTATCATTTATCTTTCATCTTATCTTTTATTTATCTTACTTTGCTCTTTTGTGACAATTTTGATGCATTATTTATTTATTGCTGTTTCTTTTGTTAATTCTTCCATTAATTTGTGTATTCTTTTGTTTGTTTGCTCAGTTGTTTTTTGTTTGTTCTTTCTTTTCTTTGGTTATTTTCTCATTTGTTTGCACTTGTTTTTCTTAGTTTGGCCATTTTTTTGTTCATTCTTGTTCTGTTGATAATTGTTATTCTTGTTCTTTTGTCACTCTGTTTCTTGTTCAGTTTATTCTTTCATTAGTTGGTTGGTTCTTTTGTTCTTTTGTTTGTTTGTTCAGTTGTTTATTGGTTTGTTCTCTTTTATGTTTGCTTTCTCTTACATTAGTCTATCCATTATTTTGTTCTTAATTTCTCTCTCTGTTTGTTTGTTTGTTTTGCTGTTCATTCTTTCTTTTGTTCATTCTTCCAATCATTTATGTATTATTTTGTTTGTTTGCTCAGTTGTTTGTTTGTTTGTTCTTTTCTTTGGTTGCTTTCTCATTTGTTTGCACTTTGTTTTCTTTGTTTGTACTTTCTCTTACATTAGTTTATCCATTATTTTGTTCATAATTTCTCTCTATGTATGTATGTTTGTTTCTGCTTTTATTCATCGTTTTACTCATTATTTATTTGATCTTGTCTGGTTCATTCATTTGCTCGTTCTGTCTTTAGACCAATATTTTCCATATCTGCTTCTTCTCCAAAGCCAGATATGGAGCCCATGCCACAGGTTTGTTGACAATAACCAAGTCACGATGTCAAATCTGTGAAATATGCACCATATTTTGTTTGACTAAAGATAATCAGTGAATATCGAGTGCTCTGGTCTGTTCCTCAAACAAGACTATCATATGACTTCAGAAGACTCGGACTACAGTCAGACAGCAAGCAATTAATGTTCACAACCTCTGAATCTCACGGTCTCTTTGGTTTTATATCTGAGAGAAGGACTCTGGACTTTCCTGGGCTCATATTCAGACTGCCTGCAGACTTTTTGGCTAATGAAAAGATCGTTTTATGAAAAGAGGACTAATTGCTACATTGCAAAGAAGTTTTAATGTATTCGTCCCTTTTATTAAGCATTTTAATTAGTTGGCATTTTAATAATTATTCTGGCTCTTTTCGAGATTTTTTTGTCACACCGCAGGACTGTTTAAGTATCTGCAAAACTGATTAAAAAATGATAAAATCATAATGATGACTAAACTATTTTGCATATAACAGTTCTGTTTGGGAACATGTTATTTGTCAGCTAACCAAACACGATCTTGCAGTTTGTTTGATAAATATCCCCTAAACTTCCAGCGTCTAAACACACTTCACCCCGGGCGATTAACTTTGTTCTCTCCTGTGTGTTATGATCTGTGCGTCTCTGGAAGCGGCACACACACGAACACACACTTACAGACAGATGGTACAGCGCTAGCCCGTGCCAGTGTTATTCTACCCTATTAGTCAGTATCCAACCAGTCAGCCAATCAAAACCCAGCTTGGTCTCACACAAAGAGCCTCAAGAGTAAATCAACAGACAGAATTTGCCAACAATCCTAAGAAACTTCATTCCCCATTTTTTTGCTCTCAATTTAGTAACATTATCCCTTTGTAAATTTATATATTGGTTATTGGTTATTTCCGAACATTCATTTTGCCATTAATTGTAATAATCAAAAATTGCGATTTTTGTTTGCACAAGGAGTCTGAGAACAGCCAGTGCTCCATAAAGAGATCTGATCTCATCATCATCCAGTCTGTGTGGAATGACATGAAGAAACAGAACAAACTGAGACAGACTAAATCCAGAAGAACTGTGGCAACATCTCCAAGACGCTTCAAGAAACCTACCTGCGAAGCTACAGTGCTGTTAAAAGTTTTAGGCACTTGTGTAAAAATTCTGTAAAATGGGGATTCATGTCATTCCAGACAGACTGGATGATGATCAGATCAGATCAGATCTCTGTGTGGAGCTCTGGCTGTTGTCAGACAAAAATCTCACTGGATTATTACAATTAATGGCAAAATGAATATTTGGACATGTAAACTGATATTTCCTACTGATACACTACAGCAAAAGATAGAAATAACTGACTAAAAACCATTTTTTAGCTGGTGAAGATACTAGTGTTCTAATAATTTTGGCCACCACTGTATGTATACACATCATGTTTATTAATGAATTTAATGATTAAAAGATTTTTTTTTTTTTAAATATTGAATATAGAAATATTAAATGGTTTAAAGAACTGAAAAGATACTTTAAAAATGAAACTAAATCCGCCAGCAGGCGGTGTATGTATACTGCATGTATACTGCTCTTTTGTTAATTTTTTCTAATTTTCTAACCAAGACTGCATTTATTTGATAAAAAATACAGTAAAAACAGGTAAAATTGTAAAATATTATTACAATTAAAAATAAAAACAGGCCGTAACAACAGTAGTGCATATAACATGAGGGTGCCTAAAAGATGTTCGCTTTTATCTGAAATATTCCTTTAACAGCAGCATAGAAATCAATATTAGTTTCATACATATAAACATGATACACTCATATCCACAGAATAGAATACGGTGCTCTTTCAGTCTGTATCTGAAGTGTTTATAGAGGTGGGTCACACAAGCTATACGTTCGCAGGGCTTTACATTGATGTGTCTTCTTAGATGAGATCGTGGATCGATAGCTCCCGTCTCTTAAGTGCATCACCTGCCGTCCACATCTAAAAAGCCTTCAATGCCACACATAAAGACTTTCCTCTCTATCTCTCTCCCTCTCTTTTGCCCACCAGCCAGCTCTGATGAAGAATAATTATTGCGGTCGTAGTAAATCTCTGCATTCATACAGGAGAGATGGACATGTGCCAGCATCTCTGGAGAGCGTGATTTCCTGTCCTTGTGGTTTGAAGCGTCCATCGGTGGACTTCTCATTACATATATGGAGCTTATTATTATACGTGCTGCAATGAATCTCAGCGTAGATGGCTTTTATTATGATTATGTTTAAAGCACACAGCATGAGAGCGAGTGAACTGATGCGGGAACCGTCTGAGATAATTGAATTGCGTTTAAAAGAATAGTTCATCCAAAATAAAATACAAAAAGACATCTTTTACTCACCCTCATGTCTTTGCAAACCTCATAAATCACTTTCTTTAATAAAATGCTGAAGAAGAAATTCTGCTGAAGGATAAAGCTGCTCTTTTCCATACTAATGTAACCTCTCGAATCTCGAAATCTAACATGACACCTTTTTTGGTAAACTATTCCTAAAAGTATGCAGTTTGTGTAAGTTTAACTTTGTTTTTAAAAGTTATTGATTTGGAATTTGGAATATTGAAAGAAAAGTTTTGAGTAGTTTTTTAAATTTTGAACGCTTTGATCTTTTTATTCCAGTTTAAATTTTTTTAGATGTGTGTTTCTGTGTTTGGGATTTGGCGGCTCGTATTATTGTTTTAGTGTGCACTAATTAATATTTCATTATACGGCTGAAACGGGCCCTACGGGAACAATCTGCATTATCTCTGCGAGAAACGCTCGCTCCTTTTCCCTTCCGCTTAGATCTGTTACTAATGCAAATAGAGCACAGCTGTGAACAACACTTCATCTGAAGGTTGTAAATGATCGTTTGCCTTGTTTTTAATGAGGATTTTATACCATCTACACTGCCATTCAAACGTTTGCGTTCAGTAAAAATGCTTTTATTTATCAACGACACATTCAATTGATCAAAAGTGACAGTAAAGACATGTATAATGTTACAAAAGATTTCAAATAAATGCTGTTCTTTTGAGCTTTCTATTCACTAAAGAATCCTAAAAATCAGTGCTTTTACAAAAATGTTAAGAAGCACAACTCGTTTCAACACTGATAATAATAATACATATTTCTTAAGCTGCAAATCATCATATTAGAGTGATTTCTGAAGGATCATGTGACACTGAAGACCCGAGTAATCACAGAAATAAATTACATTTTAAAATATATTCAAATAGAAAACTGTTATTTTCATTTGTAGTCATATTTCACATTATCAGTGTTTGTACTTTGTTTTTGATTTAATAAATCCAGTACTAGTGAGCATAAGAGAGTTTTAAATGGTAGTTTTGGTTCACATTTATGAGATTTTCATCTGTTCTTTTTGCGCTTTGTTGATTTGATATTAACTCTGAACTCATTTTTGCTTTATTTTAGATTCATGCATTTAAAAACAGCAGCTTCATTCTAGTTTTTCTCTGCACTTTGACTCAAAAAGTCTGTAGTGAATGGTCACAAACTCCTCTTTCGTTGTGCAAAGGGCTGTTTTATTATTCACCCAAAAAGCATGCATGAATGCACACTTGGAAAATAGAAAGCCAGAAATAGTATACAATCAGTGCACCGGATTTGAGAACTCTTATCATTTGATGGCAAAGATGAATATTTTAAGTGCGGCCGATTTGCACAAAAACACTTTTACTTGCTTCTTATGAAAGATTTTAATAGTCAAACTTCATAATTCATACAACACAGTTGACACTTGAGCCGAACTTTAGACTTAAGAACGGTTGCACAAATAAAGTAATTATCCTCTCTTTCGCTGGCTCTGTTCATTTGCTCAGATTGACAGGTCTGTTATTGTCCTGCGCTGACCCTCTCTGGTATTACCCGGCTTTACTCTGACAGAACACAGCTTTCTCATTTCTGCGATATGTCAGCGCTATTGTTTGAAGAGTCTAATTGGATGGGCGTTGCGTAGTATTCATTCAGAAGTTCTGCTGAGTAAACGTTTGCTGTCGTAAATGAGACGAGGTTTGTGTCTGAATTGACAGGTCTGGACACTGGTTCCTATATGCTGCTGTGGTCAACAAAGCCTGATTGTTGCAATTTGGGGTTTTTGTGTATGTATATGCGTTATAGGGCTGTGTAGGTGAGAACACCCCACTTCTAAGGTTGAAGGAGGGGAGAAATGAGCAGAATAAATGGATTGGGGTGGGAATGAGAGACTAATCTTGAGACTAGTCTTGAGGGCGAACATCCTATAGTGCCTACATAGACAGCTGCCTTTTAAGAGTAATGTGCTGACTGAAAAGGAAGCTAAGCTAAACAACATGATATTCTAATAAGTAAAAAATTTACACTATCATCAAATGTTTTTTAAGAAATGCGCTTAATCTTGTAATTCAGCAAGGATGCGTTACATTGATCAGTAAGTTTAAAGATAAGTTTAAAATGACTAAAACTAAAATTGAAATAAACATATTGTCACGACACACACACGAGGATAACCGGAACTAAGGAGCGAGGAGACGAGGAATATACGAAACAGTCTTTAATCCATGGAACACAGGGTACATAAACACATGAGACAGCAGGAAACACACCCACGTAACGAGTAGACCAGACAAAAGGGAAACTGAACAGGCAGGAACTTAAATACAAGGGTAATTAATAGAACACAGCTGAACGGAATCATAATTAAACTAAACAAGGACAGGAAAATGACCAAATAAGGAAACACAGAAAGACACATGAGGAGCAAAACACACACAAAATACGGACCAGACTCTGACATAACTCCCCCGTCCCGCGCCGTACAACATCCAATGGGGGGGGTTGCTCTGGAGTGCGGGCGGCGCCCGTTCCGGGATCCATGGCGGATCTGGCAGTTTGGGGCACCATGGTGAATCTGGCAGCTCTGGGCGCCATGGCGGATCTGGCAGTTCGGGGCGCCATGGTGGAGCAGGAGACTCGGGAGGCCATGGCGGAGCAGGGAGCTCGGGGGAGCCATGGCAGAGCAGGTAGTTCAGGAGGCCATGGCAAAGCAGCCTCCGAGGCCGCGGCCCCAGCCCCCGCCTCGGCCTCTACGGCTGGAGCCCTACTACCCACCCCCCAAAAATTACTTGGGGACGCTTACGGGTTCCAAGGCCCTCCGTGGGCCATGACAGGGGACTGGAGCCCTCCCTGGGCTTAACTGGGGATCCGAAGCCCTCCCTGGGCTTAACTGAGGATCCGGAGCCCTCCCTGGGCTTAACTGGGGATCCGGAGCCCTCCCTGGGCTTAACTGGGGATCTGGAGCCCTCCCTGGGCTTAACTGGGGATCTGGAGCCCTCCCTGGGCTTAACTGGGGAACAGGAGCCCTCCCCTGGGCTCGACGGGGAATCAGGAGCCCTCCGTGAGCTATACTCGGGAACAGTAGCCCTCCGTGGGCTATACTTGGGAGCAGGAGCCCTCACTGGGCTATACTCGGGAGCAGGAGCCCTCACTGGAGCGAGCTCTGGGGCTGGAGCCGACACTGGAGCGAGCTCTGGGGCTGAAGCCGACACTGGAGCGAGCTCCGGGGCTGGAGCTGACACTGGAGCGAGCTTTTACATTAAAAAATGTAAAAGCACATAACAAAATTAGTAAAAATGTTAACTAATATCAAAATGAAAAGTGAAAATATAAACAAAAACTAATTTAAAATATTAATGAATACTATAATAATATTTAAATATTTAAAATACATTTAAATAGAAAACTGTTATTTTAAATGGTAATAGTATTTCACAACATTACTGTTTTTAAAGTATTTTTGATCAAATAAATGCATCCTTGGTGAGCATGAGACAAAATACATTAAAAAAAAAATCATAAAAACATGAAAATAAAATATTTTGAACAGTTATGTGACAAAATTATTGGATAAAATAATCATTATTTACGTAAATCTATTTTTGGTGTCGAATGTCATAAATAATTTATTTTACTTTGTCCTACATTTTGATTTCTATTTCTTTGACTTGTTGCAATGTATTCTGGGATCCTTCTTCTCAATGCTGCCTTACTGTATTTCTTATTCTGGTGACTTTTTTAAGCAGCCATTTGCATCAAGAACGCACTTGTGTTTCCTGTAGCTCACTGGGTTTTGGATCTAAGCTTCATATTGAGGAATTTTTTCACTCATACATACTTTCCGGAGCAATCTGAGACTATCATACATGCCCTTGCACTTATTTTGAAACCCGACCCTGAAATGTGCACTTATGCGCACACAGGTGTGTGTGTGTGTGTGTGTGTGTGTGTGAAATGCATTAGTATTCTTCTGGCTGTCTCGGAGCAGATATATGGGGAGCAGAGAGACGCTCAGGGTCACCGGCATCGGGATGAAAATTTCTCTCTCCGACTGCGTTATCAGTCTTTTTTTCCTTTACTTCCTTTCTTGCGTGCTCTGTCAGCACCCTCTCTACCTCATTCTTTCTATCTATCTCTCTCAGTCCCACTCTCTCACTGTCTGCTCCCTCCTCTCACCCAAATAATTGGTCCTAAGTATATTCTGAATATACCAAACAAAATCAGCACTAGTGTTGTGTAACATATCATGTTTATTTCATTCAAGTGCTGTTTTTGGGACAAAGCCGTCTTTAACTACATGTTGTTTTGTGGAGAATCAGACAGTAATTGTAATCAGTGAACTGATTAGTAACCCTGGAGTTTGAGTCTTTTTGAGAAAATTTTTTTAACATCTCAAATCATTTGATTCAATTCTCAGTTCATTTTGACTTGTTAAAGGGGTCATATGATGCGATTTCAATTTTTCCTTTCTCTTTGGAGTGTTACAAGCTCTTGGTGCATAAAGAAGATCTGTAAAGTTGCAAACACTAAAGTCTCAAAACCAAAGAGATATTCTTTATAAAAGTTAAGAGTTAACCACGCCTACCTCTTTTTAGCAACATCATATGACCCCTTTAAACTGATTTACACTAAAATAAAGAAAGTATTTTGTTATGGTAGTCTGTCCAAAACAAAAGTTTCGGAAAAATGCAGATGCTCAAGAACCATTGTTGAAGTTGAATGCAGTGTTTGTTGTATGTATGTGTTGCTGAAATAAACTATAAATATTAAAACCTTTAACTTAAAAAATTTAAATAAAGAATGATGGTTACGACAAATTATGATTACAACTAAAACAGAAAAAAAATGTATAGAAATATTAGAAAAAAACTAACTACAATTAAAATGAAAACGGAAAATACAAAAACAGTAGCTAAATCAAAATGTTATTAAATACTAATACATAATAAATAAGTTTAAAATCACTAAAAATAATGAAATAAAAAAATACTTTAAATCTAAATAATAAAAATGACACACAATAAAATAACTAAAACTTTAAAATTAAAATGAAAACTGAAAATATGAAGACAAAAGCTAATTCCAAAAATTAAGAAATGCTATAATATGTAAATTAGAAATAAGTTTAAAATGACTAAAACTGAAATAAATATAAATTACATTTATTTTAAAAGTGCATTATAAAAAATGAATAATTAAAATAACAATAAAATGGCAAAAACAGTACATCAACTAAAACTTTCAAATTTAAAATGAAATCTGAAAATATAACGACAAAAACGATATATTAATAAATACTGTAACAATATATAATGAATAATAAAAAACACTGGTTGAAGTTTGTGAAAATTATTCAGTTTAAATTATTTATTTATTTATTTATTTAAACAGCTTATGAATAAGAATATACATTGATACGTTGACACTGATTGATTTTGAATAGTGTGTAAATATTTGCTAATGCAAGTTTTATAGAAACCTAATGAGCCATATAGAGCATTCCAAAGAGTCACTTAAAATAGGTTAGGATATTAGGATATTAAAACAGTTAGGATATTACCTTTAGAAGTCAGTCTGTACGCCCGCCCGCCCGTACTGCTGACACACACACACACACACACACACACACACACACCTTTTGGCCTGGCCCACACCTGATTACCTTAGATGAGAGGAGCACTCCAGCTGCATTCTAAACACTCACTCACACACACACACACACACACACACACACACACACACACACATGCTGCGGCTCTGTTTCTCTGCCTCCTGAATTCAGATGGACTGATACATCTGACATTATTTGAGATTTTTAACATTTATATCAATAATTAGACCTGTTTCCTCCCTCTTGTGTCAGTCCCAAAATCAGTTTTTGTGAGTTTTGTAAATATTGTTAATTATAATCTAGAAAAGTGTAATTTTGTGTTTAGAAATGCTTTCTATTTCTGTGACATTGTGGTTGGAACAACAGTATACTAACTATGACAATGATATCAGGTAGCCTACTGATTGTGTGATTTATTTAATGTTAAAATGGTTTATTGTGAGTTAAATTAAGTTTGTTAGACGTCCAACTAAAATGTTTCAGAAAAAAAACATTCCATGAAGGATGTGTAAATAAAGTTTTTGTTAATGTTGCTGGAAGAACATTTGTTCATGACTTTGAGAGAGCCTTGCCTCAACATTAGCCAAAGTTCTGATAACATTCTCTTTTTATATTTGATAGTTTTTATATTATGTTTGGATGGGTAATCAATAGTATTTTATTGTGCCATCTTTTTTTTATGCTTTGTGGGGATTTATCATTTGCAATGTCGGTTTGAGCATTTGATTTATGATTTGAGCATTGAATTACAGATTTATTTATTACATGTTTATACTAGGTTGATAATGAAAATTATCAAATACAAATGATTTTTAATTAGGTTTTTGATACAGTTCATGCTTCCCTGAATGAGGAAAAGAAATTGCATTTAAGTATTTGATTTCTCATTTGAGAAGCCGTTTTGAGAGTTTGATTTTTTTTATTTGATCATTTGAGCATTTGATTTCTCATTTGAGCAGCTGTTTTGAGAGTTAGATTTTTTTATTTGATCTTTTTAAGCATTTTATTTTAATTTTGTAAGGAAAAAACTTCCATAGAGAAGTTCATTCCATCATTAAATATGTTAAGTACACAGTCTTGAAACTTTGTCTTTTTTTCTCTTATTTTATTTAATTTATATTAATATTATTAATGTGAAGTAATAATTAATATAATATTTCTGACTTTGGATTGAGTAGCAATTATAAATAAACAAAACGACAAACATAGTATTTGTTTTTTGAGTGTTCAATCTTCTACCGTGTTTTTTTGCATTTGTCCTTGCAGACTTTGGCTAATCAGGTCCATCTAACGTAGGAACTTTGACTCCATGATGCATTTTATTTACTTAAATGTGATTGTTTATCATTAATCTCAGTGCCAAGACAGAGTAGTTGTGGATTTCCAAGTTCCCAAGTCACATATTCTATTGCAACTTGATGTTCTATTGCACTTTACCAAGTAAGAAGTGTGAAATTCTGAGCTAAATGGAACGCAACGTATTTGGAGCAGTAAGATTTCCGACATGACAGAAATCCAAATGGAAACACCAACAAAGTGTGTTATTGCAAAGAAACTCAGCTTAACATGGAGGATTTGTTGCATCATGCCTGTTTATGCTATTATACAGTGTTTGCTTTGAGTTCAAATCATAAGGGGTTTGTCTTTCTGCTGTTTTATATTCAGCGTTTGCATGCATATGTAAGAAGAACATGTCTGCCCTGTTATTTATTCACCGTGTGTGTGTGTGTTTTCAGTGGGGATCATAAGGCGTTCCTCTCCGTGTTGGCGGCGGTGTCTCTGGTTCTGATCTTCCTCCTGGTTCAGCGTCACTGCTCGCTGGTGTCTAAGATCGCTCTGGCTCTCGGCCTGCTCGGAGTTTACAGCTATCGCGCCGCCGTCGGAAACATCCTGTTCCCATGGCAACACAGCAGCCGTGCCGTCTCCAAGTAAGTTTGATGATATTTAAATATCTTATTGACATTCCTTGAATGTCAGATGGTGAATAAATTAGCTCCCCTCATTACCATTGTTGTTGAATTGTCTGAAGTTTCTTCGCTAACTTTATGTTCGTTAGCTCCTCTCGTCGGAAACCTGGCTCTCGCTAAATGCGGGGATGAAGTGTTTTTCGAGGGTTTTAAATACGAGAGCTTGACCTAAGAGGCTTCGATTCTGACTGCCGTGAGTGGAGGTTTGTTTATTGTAGACTCAGAAATGATTAAAGGGAATAGTTCACCCAAAAAGGGTTTAAACAATTGACGGTAGCCATTGACTTCCATTGTATGGAAAAAAATACTATGGAAGTAAATGGCTACCGTCAGCTGTTTGGTTACCAACATTCTTCAAAATATCTCCTTTGTGTCAACAGAAGAAAGAAGCTCAGGTTTGGAACAATCTGAGAGTGGGTAAACGATGACAAAATTTTCATTTTTGGGTGAACTATCGATTTAACAGGAATTACAGGAAATAGACCTCAAATTCTTCTGTCTTTGGCTTGAATGAGACCATTGATGCTTTGGTCCAGAAAGGACTGAATTCACATTCAGAGCCCAAATATGGTTAGCAAATCAGCACACAGCAGACTGACCCTTTTACCATGTCTTGTGTCTTGTGTTCACAAACACCTAGATGGAGGATGTTCAGATTTTGGGATTGTTGCTGGTTTTGAGGCTCATTGAGCTCCTCAGTGACAGAGCTATTGCTCTTTAAGCTTTATTTAAAGTATAACAGTAGTAGTTTCTCTGTAATATGTTTTATATACCATAATCTAGGTGTGTGTGAATGTGATTATATAGTTACGCAGTCCTAAGCACCCATGGCCTGATGTTACAGACTATAAATATATTTTTTTAAAACCCTGAAACTGTTTTTAGTTTGCATTTATGTACACTAGCATTCATGAGTTTAGGGTCAGTAAGATATGTTTTTTAATGTTTTAAAAGAAGTCTCTTACGCACACCAAGGCTGCATTTATTTAATCAATAATGCAGTATAAAATTGGAATATTGTGAAATATTATTACAATTCAAAATAACTGTTTACAATCAATTAAAAATGAATTTAGACATAACGTCAGATCAACAAAGCGCAAAAAGAACCAATGAAGATCTCATAAATGTGAACCAAACTACCATTTAAAATTATCTTATGCTCACTAGTACTGGATTTATTCAATCAAAAACAAAGTACAAACAGTAATAATGTGAAATATTATTACAAATTAAAAGAACTGAATATATTGTAAAATGTCATTTATTTCTGTGATGCAAGCTGAATTTTCAGCATCATTACTCCAGTCTTCAGTGTCACATGATCCTTCAGAAATCATTCTGATATGCTGATTTGCTGCTCAAGAAACATTTCTGATTATTATCAATGTTGTGCTGCTTCAAATTTTGCTGGAAATAATTAGAAAAAAAATAATAGCATTTATTATATTTTAGATGTCTTTAATGTCACATTTGTTCAATTTAATTCATTGGAATATTGTGAAATATTATTACAATTTAAAATAACTGTTTACAATCAATTAAAAATGAATTTAGACATAACGTCAAATCAACAAAGCGCAAAAAGAACCAATGAAGATCTCATAAATGTGAACCAAACTACCATTTAAAATTATCTTATGCTCACTAGTACTGGATTTATTCAATCAAAAACAAAGTACAAACAGTAATAATGTGAAATATTATTACAAATTAAAAGAACTGAATATATTGTAAAATGTCATTTATTTCTGTGATGCAAGCTGAATTTTCAGCATCATTACTCCAGTCTTCAGTGTCACATGATCCTTCAGAAATCATTCTGATATGCTGACTTGCTGCTCAAGAAACATTTCTGATTATTATCAATGTTGTGCTGCTTCAAATTTTGCTGGAAATAATTAGAAAAAAAATAATAGCATTTATTATATTTTAGATGTCTTTAATGTCACATTTGTTCAATTTAATTCAAATATTATACACACACACACATACATCATGCCAACTCTCGGAGTGATTGTCATGGTAATGTACATGACAATGTTAATGTGTTTGGTCTTGTCAGAATAGATCTGCTACGCTGCTGCTGCGGCAGAGTAAGTACTAAGACTTGCTACTGCCAATCATTTTGAATTTTTACATTTGTTTTATTTTAATATCGTTTTCAAATTTGCTATGAAATGCAGTTTAGTTTTATTCGTTTCATAAAATTTTTTGTTAGTTTTAGTTTAGTTTTTATTTTGTAAACACATTTTTATTTAGTTTTTATATAGTTTAGTTTGAGTTTTAGTTTAAGTTTTAATTAAAGTTTAGCAGAATTAACAGATCACTTCCAGAGCGCAGGCCAAAGAAAGACTTGCTTTAACCTTAAGTGAGCATCTAGCGACACAAAATTAAGGCATGCTGAGATTGATTAGATGGTAAAAGTATACAAATATACGCCAAAATTAAGCAGTAAATCCTTTTCACTAAATAAATCTACACAAGTTGTACTTAATTTAATAATGTCATATCTGAAAGCACTTGACTGAATAATGTGTGCTGAGATATTTAATATGAAAATTAATGTAGCCTAATGTGGTTATATTAGATGTCTTTTTTCTTATTTAACTATTTTCTTATTTGAATATATAATAATCATTATATTGTAACTGTCTTGTCTTGCTCACTTTCCCGCGAACAACCGCGCATAAATCATAACTGGGACAAATGAAATTCAATAATAGGCTAACGGCAATCGCATTTAATAGTCATATTTGAATATGTTCTTTTCATTTATGAAGAATTATATGTACGTGTATGTGATGTCATTTAGCCTATGCACATTTGATCAAAAGCCTGGCAGATTGTTCAGATGTAGGCAAAAGTTTTGTATACAGAAAGGATGTGCGTTCTCATCTTTTTACTGTTAATTATCATGTTGCTCTGCATGTCTGTTTTTCTTCAAAGCAGCAACTTAGAGTGCTTAATATTGGTTTGATTTCTTGTGTTACATGAGAAAATAAATAATTTTTCCTACCTGATGTAGTAGATTTAATGCGGTGGGGTGCGGTTCGGGTCGCGACTCGCGATCTTTATGCCAAAAGGGTCTATTCGAGTACAGAATTAAATTAGTATTGCTGTCGGTTAACGGGTCAGGTGTTCTGTTAAGTACTGCGGGTGTGGGTTTTCCAAACAGGACCTGTGCAGGACTCTGCTTAAAACTGCTTTTGTTCAATTTAATTCAAATATTATACACACACACACATACATCATGCCAACTCTCGGAGTGATTGTCATGGTAATGTACATGACAATGTTAATGTGTTTGGTCTTGTCAGAATAGATCTGCTACGCTGCTGCTGCTGCTGCGTCAAAGTAAGTACTAAGACTTGCTACTGCCAATCATTTTGAATTTTTACATTTGTTTTATTTTAATATCGTTTTCAAATTTGCTATGAAATGCAGTTTAGTTTTATTCGTTTCATAAAATTTTTTGTTAGTTTTAGTTTAGTTTTTATTTTGTAAACACATTTTTATTTAGTTTTTATATAGTTTAGTTTGAGTTTTAGTTTAAGTTTTAATTAAAGTTTAGCAGAATTAACAGATCACTTCCAGAGCGCAGGCCAAAGAAAGACTTGCTTTAACCTTAAGTGAGCATCTAGCGACACAAAATTAAGGCATGCTGAGATTGATTAGATGGTAAAAGTATACAAATATACGCCAAAATTAAGCAGTAAATCCTTTTCACTAAATAAATCTACACAAGTTGTACTTAATTTAATAATGTCATATCTGAAAGCACTTGACTGAATAATGTGTGCTGAGATATTTAATATGAAAATTAATGTAGCCTAATGTGGTTATATTAGATGTCTTTTTTCTTATTTAACTATTTTCTTATTTGAATATATAATAATCATTATATTGTAACTGTCTTGTCTTGCTCACTTTCCCGCGAACAACCGCGCATAAATCATAACTGGGACAAATGAAATTCAATAATAGGCTAACGGCAATCGCATTTAATAGTCATATTTGAATATGTTCTTTTCATTTATGAAGAATTATATGTACGTGTATGTGATGTCATTTAGCCTATGCACATTTGATCAAAAGCCTGGCAGATTGTTCAGATGTAGGCAAAAGTTTTGTATACAGAAAGGATGTGCGTTCTCATCTTTTTACTGTTAATTATCATGTTGCTCTGCATGTCTGTTTTTCTTCAAAGCAGCAACTTAGAGTGCTTAATATTGGTTTGATTTCTTGTGTTACATGAGAAAATAAATAATTTTTCCTACCTGATGTAGTAGATTTAATGCGGTGGGGTGCGGTTCGGGTCGCGACTCGCGATCTTTATGCCAAAAGGGTCTATTCGAGTACAGAATTAAATTAGTATTGCTGTCGGTTAACGGGTCAGGTGTTCTGTTAAGTACTGCGGGTGTGGGTTTTCCAAACAGGACCTGTGCAGGACTCTGCTTAAAACTGCTTTGCATCTCTCCGTCAGATAACCCCATCCCTAAAACGCCACACAGCTCATATAGTTTTCCAACACGGGATGATAACGTAATGATTACGAAAATGATTATTTATTTTTGATAATTATTACTAACTGTTGTTAGATTCATTTCATTTTAGTTTTTCACTTATTTTGACATTTTTATTTTATTTCAGTTTACGAAATCGTTTTCGTCTTAGTTTTAGTTTTCGATTACGAAAATATCCTTGCTGCCAATACGTCCACAACATGCTGTGAGCATGTAAGAAATACTGCTGCTGCACATATATCATATATGAAATAAACCCCGTATATAACATACATGAATCATCCCGTAGCAGATCTATACAGGTGGAGCTGGGGAAGATGGAGGGTTTCTGAAGTGCGCTGCAACTACTACAGCAAACACTAGCCAAGTATTTGAATGTTGAGCAGCAGCTCATTGGCTGCTGATACAAAAAGAACCAATCAGCTGCACCATATGATGATTGCATTATGTCAGATTGAGTTAGACCTTTTGGACTGCACCATCTAGAAATTTATGACAGAACTTTGGATAAATACATACATAAAGTAAATACAGTAAGATGACATGCAAGAAGTCCTACAATGGTCGTTAACATAAACTAACAAAGCCTTGTTTTTATGGCCAGTTTTCTCTTTCAGGTCAACTACTGTGATGGTGGAGATTTAGAAAAGTTAGCTGTGCGCTTGCAGTGCATCCGTCGGTCAAGCATTCTCATATGCATTTGTGCACTTGTGTAGAGTGTGTTTGGCCTAAGAGAGTCTGAGAGCACTATTTTATACTATACCAGTTCTTCACACACTCATAAAAGTGCAATGAGTTTTCTGAGGCACAGACACACACACACAGTTCCAGTTTACTCTTGTGACAAAATGTCGCCGCTCGCCTCTTCCCCTTGACATTTACTCCCACCTAATTAAATCTTTGACCTCCTGCCCTTGGTGTAGCGCCACAGGCTGTGTTCCATTACACGCTCTCCATATGACAGAGGGAGCGCGAGCCTGAGGTAATTGGCAGTGCCACCAGAGTCACTCTCACACTCATTAATCACTGCAGGACATTGTTTATGTTGCCCTGGCAACCTCTGGCTCGCCTGTTAAGCAGACGTCCACTGACTTTCACCCCATCATTTAGACACGCTCTCTCTCTCGTTTTCTGTCTTTTTATCACGGTTTCTGCTTTTGACCCAAATTAATGTTGATTGTAGTGCATTTAAAGGGTTAGTTCAGCTATTTGTCATTTCAGACCTGTATGATTTGTTTTTTCCCCCCATGCAAATAAAATAAATGGGAACTGGGGGTTTCAAGCTCCAAAAAAGTTCCCATTTATTTAAATTGCCTTTCAAGTATAGTGACCAAGCGTATTGGTGAAATCACAGCACTGAATATGGCAAAAGAGTTAAAAGAGCCAATCACCTTATTGATAAAAGCATCATCTCATTGTTTTTCCCTAGAATATACTTGCACTTTAGCTGTACCAACCGGAGAAATATAATTTTTGCCATATTTAAGATAAAGATGCTAAATTATATGAATACAATTAATATGTTATTGTATTTAATGTTTGTGTATGTATATTACATACAAAAAAATATAACATTTTATTATGCATTTATATATATTTATTTATATACGTGTGTGTGTATTTTTTGTTAATATTTTGAATTAGATCTGATTTTTATATTTTCTGTTTTCTGTTTAGTGTTACCTAAAGTTTTAGTAATTTTTGTTATTTAATGTTTTGGTATTTTTTTCTTTTTTAGTATGTGCATATAGTTTTTATAAATGTTAATTTATTAGTTTTAGTTTATTTAGATTTAGTTATTTTAGTACTTCATGTTACACTAATGTTGACTTGGCAATTAGCCGAAATCAGTTTAAGGGCCTTTTATATTTTATTTTATTTCAGCTGTTTATTTTATTTCACAATTTTTAAAATTGTTTTAGTTGAATTTTATATTTATTATCTAAGTAATATAAACTTATATTACTTTTTATTTTGTTTACATTTTATCAAAATGTTATTAAATTTTGCTTTTTACACTCTAGTTCAAGATGGTTCTGTTATGTTTCTGTTTGTTAATTAATAATATAAGAAATTATTAAATTAAATTAAATTAAATTAAATTAAATTACTACCTTTGGACAATATCCAGAGGGCCGTCCAGAGAAGCGACTTGCTTAAGTGAGGTCTTTGGTGATAAATGTTCAACTGTGCCTTTGCCCAAGATATACAATCACACATGAGCCAACGAACAAGTAAAAACTGTCCATGACAGCTGATTCAGTTCTTCTTCTGTGCGCTGTGTGATCTAGCCATTAACACAGTCAATACCTTTCTGAATAGATATGTAAATCACAGATATGTTTCACGCTGCTCTTAGAGGCGTAAACAACCTTGAGTCTGTTTTGCATCTGATTTATTCGTGTTAAAAGACCAAAACAAGAATTATTGCACCACATGCATGAAACAAGCTACTAAACAACTCAACGTGTGGTATTTAGTCCGTTCAAAATAGGTTTCTTCATGTAAACAAGAAGTATTAATAGCTTTTCTGATTTCATAAGCATATTTTTAGCATGTACATAGCATAATTATATTAGACAGCATCACATCTTTTACATACCAGCCAATCCCAGAATGCAATGCAACAAGGTCAGTGAAAAAATAGTACAAATCTAAGCTTGATTTTGAGCTAGTTGTTTGGTTTTGCTTTTTTGAAATATTGTTCCGCCTTTGATTAAATATATAAATTAAACAAAAGCGCAGTCGACTGTGGAGAGAAAACCACAAGCACACAAAGGACGGAGTGAAAAGATGTCAAGCAAGAAGCTTTTTTTAATCAGAGTTTATGCTCAAAGCTGTTTACGGGGGAAATGATTGTTGTCAGAGAAAGCTGAGCGCAAAAGAAATAAACAGGAATTTTGGCAGAGACACAAGTTTTGGAGTATTTGAATGGAGTATGGAAAATGAAGTGTGGGAGCGTCTGAGTTCAGTAGTGACAGTATGAGATATCAGCTGAAGTGAACATCATAAACTGTGTTGTCTGAAAGGCATCTTAAATGCAGAATATAGAATTTCCACAGTCAGACGACTTCAACAATGTCTGCATTTACCGTCAGAGAGGAAAACATGATTTCCAAAAGCGCTTCTCAAGGGACGGAGGAAATATTGTGAGCTGTTACAGGACTGGTGAAATCATAGCGCCTTGAGCATTAAAGCTTAATATTTTCTCTTGCAGATATGTGCACAAGCCAGAGAAATGAACTGAAGCGTAGCCAGTTCGTGCAGTAAATAATACGGAAAAACAAAAGGGAAAAATTCAAATACATTTTCTTCAGGCAGAGCAGATGTACTCGCTGAAATAAAAACATATCCAAGTAGTAACTCCACAGTTGATTACTGGTTGATGAATTTTTCTGTTTACTTCATGTTCAGTAGCTCACGTGACTAATGGAACTTTTTCTGTACTTACAGGTGTATCTCAGTAAATTAGAATGTCGTGGAAAAGTAAATTTATTTCAGTAATTCAACTTATTGAGATGCACCTGTATATATATGGTCAAATGTTTGGAATAATTACATGAATAATTAAATCAAAGAAGTCTCTGATGCTCACCAAGGCTGTATTTATTTGATCAAAAATGCAGTAAAAACAGTAATATTGTGAAATATTATTACAATTTAAAGCAACTGTTTTCCATTTGAATGTATTTTAAAATGTAATTTATTTCTGTGATGTGAAGCTGAATTTTCTAAGATGTAATATATCATCTATTATTCTGACTTGCTGCTCAAAAACATTTCCTATTATCAATGCTGAAAACAGTTGTTTCAGTTGTTGAAAACAATGTTTTTGAGGAAACTGTGATACGATATTTTTTAAAATTAATTTATTTGAATGGAAAGTTCAAAAGAGCAAATTTGTTTGAAATAAATGTCTTTACAACTTTCTGTTTCTCTCAGAAACCAAAATGTTGAACAATGTTCACTAACCCGGTGAAGTTTTTCAACTCAAGTGGTGCTTATTCTCTTTAGCATGTAGTGTGATATATTTCACTCAGTTCCCTGAGCATTCTGATTCTATTTCAGCAAGTGAAAAACAAATTTTTACTCACGTGCATTAAGTATTAGGTATGTTACAGTGTCTGGCAGACAGCATGTTGAAGCTGCTCAGGCTGCCATTTTTCCTTCTTCTCGGAAACACCCAGTAGAGTGTGTTTTCCAGGAAATGCGCGTGTTTGCTGGACTTCTGCAGGCTTCTTGTAAATACTACAGTATATTGTGCATGTTATTTTTTGACAGACATCGATGTTGTGATATTCTAATGATGAGAATTTGAAAACAGATGCACTGTAATCATTTATTTTTTAGCCGGCCAGTACTCAGTGAAGTGATTGATGTCCATAAATTGCATTATGTTGATGTTTTTATTTCTATTATTCCAACCAACAGCCAGCCTGTTTTTGACGTACACGATAACATGCATAAGGAGTGAACTGTTTGATTTTAGGATATTATAAAACATGCTGGAGGCGTTCGAAATTACTTTTGCATAGTGAATTATACTTATTTTACAGAATGAAGTTTATTTTGTGACTTAAGTCATGTTACTCAGAAATTGACATGTTTTTCAAAAATGTTACATTCAGCTGTCGCAAATTTGTTGATATTTGAAGTTCATTTTTTTACCAGGAAAGGAGTGGTTTTTGATGCACAAAAACGCCACACAGAGAGTCAAAAATGATGTTTAATCTGCCAAACATGATTTGATACTAAAAACCAAACATGATTTTTTTTTCTGTTAGGTTACCAATGTCGAATTCATATTCAAATAAAGCAGCAGTGACGTGTGTCTGTGTGTAGGGTCTTCCAAAGGCCACTTATGAGACTGTACTGCCCTGCACCCCTGAGAGCACTCGCCTCAAGTGCTCTGCCCTCCAGAGTGAGCAGGCCACGGTCCTTGATGCTCACTTTCAAGTGGAATTTGCCCTTTTTTCCTCAGCCTTTTGGTTCCAAACACATCTGAAGAGTTATTAAAAGCACTCCGGCACACCTGCGTCAGGACGAGGCCCATAAAAAGCTCTGTATTTTTATCCTGATTAATCTAAGGGTATGTGTTGTGCTGACACCTCATTTGAGAGTGTTTATGCATGTAGATTCCACATAGAGATGGAAATGAATTCTGCCTCAGATCAAGAAATAGACACATTAGTGTGTGTGAGATACTACCTGTATAAAAAATGTATTAAACAACAAGTGTGGCGTGTTGCACGTCTCGCACAGTTTGTGCTACGAACATGAGTGATATCTCAAATCGGCTTTGAGGAGAAGTGTGCTAGTGCTTTTCTGAGTAATCAGATGTGCAATTTTTGCCCGGCAGACAGTGAAATAATCCCATAGGGATGGTCTTGAGCTGTATCAATGGACCAGAATATCATTAGAGAGACGGAGATGGAGATGGGCTATTTTGGCCACTTTGCGACTACCCTGAACATCATGGCAAAACCCTAGCAATGATGGCACAACTTTTGCATGTGTTTATATTAATCATAATATCCTGAATGACACTGTGTCAAAATGCTCTAATGTAGGGCTAAAATGTATTTTTGTTTTTAATGCATTCATTAATTTTTTTATTTGTTTGTTTGTTTGCTTGTTTAAACAAACTTATTTTTATTCAACATTTTTTTTCTTTTATTTATTTATCCAATGTTTTATCTTTTTCTTTTTTTTTGTTTCATCTTTTATTGATTTTTATTAGTTTGTTCATTTGATCTTTCCTTCTTTTTGTTCATTCATTCATTCATTCAATTTTCATTCTTTATAAGAATTTAACACACTAGCAACCACCCACAACACCCTAGCAACATTTGTTTTTGTTTCGTTTTATTAATGTATTTTTATTTATCATTTATTCAATTAATTTATAAATTTTTATATTTCCTTATTTTATTTGTATTTTCTTTTATTTGTATTGTCTTGTTTTATTTTATTTTATTTATTTAATTATTTTTTAATTTTTCTTTTTCTTTTTCATTCATTCACTTGTTGATTCTTACAGTTGTTCAGCCTTATTTATTTATTTATTTATTTATCTATCAGAATTCAACACCCTAGCAACCACCCACAACACCCTAGCAACCATCTAGAACACCCTAGGAGTCACGGCACGACTTTTGCATGTGTTTATGTTGATCCTAATAACCTGCGTGACTCTAAGTTGAAGTGCTGTGCTCTAGGGTGAAAGGTCATATTGTTCTCTCATTTCCTCCAAAACCAGACAGACAGCTGTGGGCACAACAGATCAGCAACACTGGAATTGAATAAAGCAGAAAGACGGGGGTGAATGAATAAATAAACAGACATTTCGTGTCTTCAGCATATTTATTGAGTTTATGTAAGGCAGCGCGTGGGGTCTGTTGTCTGGAGACTGCCGACCACAGTCTTGCCCAACGTTTTCCTTTATTAGAGCGGACATTTTTAAATCTGACGCAATATCTGGCAACCCAAACCACCTCTCTTTCACGCATATCACACACACACGCTGATATTATTGTTATTTTTGTGTGCGTTTCACACACCTTCAGTGCCAGACTGAAACCCGTCAGACCGAGGGAATCACTGGCAGAACACAAAGATTAATGATATTCAGATGAATGCTACACACAAAATGGACAAACTTCAGTCTGGTTGGCTAGATCTGCACAGTTTCTGAGAGTAAGGATGCACAGGTTTTTACTGGATTTGCCACAGTATACAAGGTGTATAATGTTTGTGAATCCAGTACGTTGTAAAGAGCCTCATTTGCATGGTTTTGCCTAATGAAGATTGACCTAATGGGGTCATATGATGCTGCTAAAAAGAACATTATTTTGTGTATTTGGTGTAATGAAATGTGTTTATGCGGTTTAAAGTTAAAAAAACACATTATTTTCCACATACTGTACATTATTGTTTCTCCTGTATGCCCCGCCTTCTGAAACGCGTCGATTTTTACAACGTGTTGCAGCACTGTAAAAGTGCATACGCAGCTGGTTTTGTTGGACGTTGTAATGTCGAGGATCAAATATGTTCCGATTAATGCAGCATCTTCACTTTCACTGTTATTTGTCACTGGAAACTTTAGGTTATTGGCCATGTTATTGCTAGACCATTCAAGACACTGCCAGCATGAACATGAGTTTAGTACAACATGATTCCAGGGCAGTTATTGTTTTTTTATTAAGAAGCTTTTGCTGACACCAGCGAACTCAAGTGCACTGATGTTACTTTTGCTCATTCTGTGACACAACAGAGCTTCATAAATGTTTATATGTAGACTTTCTAGAAATACAGAGTCTCTAGTGGCCTTTAACTGTGCAGTCTGTTCATCCACAGCAGTTTAGTGGAGCTGGTTTAGCAGCAGCTCCAGATCAAATTAGTTTGATCTTTCGTTTTGTTTTTCTTTTTGTTCATTAGTTTGTTTGATCATTTTCTTTTATTTTTGTTTGTTTACTTATTGATTGAAATTTATCCTCCAGCTATTCAAATATTCATTAATTTATTCAGATTGTTTCTTTTGTTTTGCATTTGATCTTTCTTTTTATTTTGCTCAATTGTTCATTTATGAAATTTTTTTCCAATTATTTGATCTTTCTTTTTTGTTTTTCCCTGTTGTTTATTCTTTTTTGTTCCTTTAATCTGTCTTTTTTGCTCACTTTATTTATTTATTTATTTATTTTAAATGTTCTTTTTTTCATTCCTTTGATTGTTCAGTATTTATTTATTTATTTATTTATTTATTCATTAATTTATTCATTCAAATTTTTGATCTTTCTTGCCGCATCTCTCTATTTCTCTCTATTACGTTACATTTTTCCTCAGTGTTTTATGGTCATTCTTCTCTTTGGGTGACACTACAGTATAAGTAACACCAAACATGAATGGACACTCATGGTTTCAATCACTCTCATTCTTTCTTTCTCACGCTCTGATTGAGTCGCTGTTGTTGTAGATAAATAAAGCATGATGGAACATCTGCTTTCTTTCTCCAAGCAAAGACATGCAAATGTGTTTAGCTCTTCCTCTCATTTCTTATGCTGTAGTTCACAATAGCTTTTTTAAACTACTTGGGACTTTGTTGCTCTCGCAAACCCGGTGTGACTTTCTCTCTTCTGTTGAACCGAAACGTTGAAAAATTATTCATTCTGCTCTTTTCCATATATTGTATGACTTTAATGGTTGGAAAAGAGCAGTGCAAACATTTAGCATAAACACAATCTATGTTTGTGTTCTACAGAAGAAAGAAAGTCACAGAGGTTATGTGAGTAATGAGTGTGAGTAAATGATGTCCAAATTCTAATTTTTGCATTAAACACTCATTTCTGAACCTTTATAAATCTGATTTATAAGTTCAAAAAGTTTATTGAATTTATTAGTTTGGTGGGTAGCATTATTGTGCACAGGAATGAACACATGAACAAATGAAATATAGATTAAACAAATAAAGGAATAAACAAAAATAATAAAATAAAACCGAATAAATGAAAATGAACAAATATTTAGATTAAATTAATAAATAAAATACTGAACAATTGCAGGAATTAACAAATGAACAAACAAAAAAGATCAATAAACAGAATGAACAAAAGAAAAAAGTAATGAAAAAGGATAACTGTTTTGAATAAATAAATAAACTCAAAAACTGCATGAACAAATGAGCAGAAAAGATCAAAGGAACAAAATAACCAAACAGAACAAAAAACAAAACAAAAAAGAAAGATCAAATAATTGGGACAAATAAAAGACTGACAATTTGCATGAATGAACAACTGAGCAAAATAAAAAAAGATCAAATGAACAACAAAATAAACAAACAATTTGATAAAATTAATAGACTTCAATTTATAAATAATAAAAAAGTCAGTCATACAGGTTGTATCAACAAGAGTGTGAGTAAATGATGACTGAATTTTAATTTTTGCATGAAACACTCCTTTTTAACCTTTAAAAATATAATAAAGTTCACAACGTTTATTGACCTTAAATCTTTAGCTTTGCAGGTGGCATTATTGTAATAAAACACAAAACGAATTGTTCCACATTTGGTCAAAGCAAATGCAGAGTCTGGACTGAGTGTGTGCGTGCGTGCGTGCATGTGTGTGTGTCTGATGATTTTCTCCAGTCGTCACTTTTCCTGCTGTGTCACTCTCTCGGCATATGCCTGGGAACAACGTGCCGTTGCCAAGTTCTGGTTGGCATGGTAACACGTGTTGGATTAAAGTGTTTTGTGCAGATGTAGTTTGTTCTCTGATGGAGCTTATTTACAGTGAAGAGGAACAGAGACACAGTGGCAATAAAAATGATGAGATTTTCCTTCTCCAGGGAAATTGCTGAAATCCCCTGCCTGTTTTGCTCTAATCACATTTAATGTGACTGATCCAGTGTTGTGTGAAACTGTAGAGTCTCCTGCGACAAGCGACTCCTAATTTAACATAGTTAAAGTACATACAGTCACGCTGCCCTTTGGAAAAAGTGCACTATGCAAACTACTTACACAAAGTGCACTGAAGCTGTTCAAGGGGGCAATGTACTGTATGATAAACTAGATCAGATCATCATAATTGGATTATATAATATAATTTAATCAGAAGAGTATTTTTGGTTAAAGAACAAGGGTTTCAAATGAATGGATCTTGATTAGAGTGACAGCATTACACCTGAAAAGATAAATGTACACAAAAAAAACTGGAATATAGAGTTAAAAACAGTGATGAGTGGCAGTGTTTAACAAATTATTTTAATATTAAACCAGACTTTTGTGCAGAGATGAATCATTGAATTGTTTCAGTTTGAATTGATCCATGAATCATTAGAATAAACCAATTCACTAAAATGATTTGGACTTTTTAATGCAATAAAAAAAATCAAGATATTGTGGCCATGAATTTAAATATCAAAAGAATTAATTTAGTTTAATTATGGCCATGACTTAACTAAATGAGAGAACGAATGAATCAATTAATAAGTTGTGGGAACAAATTCTTAATTTGTGGTCATGATATCTAGTTTTTGCATGTCATGCGAGTCTCTGCAATATGACTTTAAAACAACCATTTATATTGTAGTTTTGTCACGCTACACTGCTAGTGCTAATTGGTAGAAAAAGTGTATTGGAAAAGCTGCACCATTTTGAAAACATTAGTCAACTGTGATAATTGATCATTTTAGTAAAAAAAAATCGTTGTTGTTGTGGTACAAAAACAATGATCATAATTTGTTTGACACATAGGCGGAGGGTGAACCAACTTCAGGCTAAGGCTATTAACATGCACATCATAGCCCCGTCTTTTACACTCTAAAAAATGCTGGGTTAAATACAACCCAGTGCTGGGTGAAATATGGACAAACCCAGCAATTGGGTTGTTTTGACCCAGCAGTTGGGTTATATGTTTAACCCAACCTTCTGGGTAGTAACCCAACCGCTGGGTCAAAACAACCCAATTGCTGGGTTTGTCCATATTTGACCCAGCACTGGGTTGTATTTAACCCAGCATTTTTTAGAGTGTAGGCAAGCACCCACTGAATAAAAATAAAACAAAGTAATTGTGACTGTTTATCTCACAATTTTTATTCTCTAGCAATTGTGAGTTTATATCTCGTAGCTAATTCTGACTAATTCTGTCCAATTAACTTTTTTTTTGGTGAAAAAAGGCTATGGTACTGTACCAGATATGGGTGTCATGTCACAAAATATTTTTAATACGACTGAATTTGTATATAACGTGATCATAATTTAATAAAAACATTGTAAGGTACTATTTATAACGCTTTCAGTTCCACAGTTATTCAAACAGCAAATAAATTATATACAAAAAGCAAGCAAAGAACATTTACATTATCAAAGAACATGATGACTGACTTCAGTCTAGCGTGAGTTTAGGCACACTCAAAAACTCCTCCGTTATAATCAATAAAGCTGCCTACAGTGCCAAATGAATCTCTTACCTACTATGTCGTACGTACATTTCCACTTTGAATTCGCGAGAGTTTAGAATTCAGTCTGCATGCGCGTGCTCGACACAACTTGGCATTTCAGCGATGACTCATCTGAACGCCTCTGATTGGCCGTTGCATTCATAAGCTCAACACAATCATGTGTGATTGGATATAATGCAGAATGTTGTAAAAATGCATAATTTGACGCATCTTTAGCAGATCTAAATTTAATGTTGCAGCCACACTTTTCATTTAATTTTCACTTTATTTGTGACATCCTTAATAGGTTTAGTTTAATTGTACGGGGGCATATTTGTCCAATTTGGTGGCATTTTTTCCCCCAACCCCCCTAAGTGAAAATTTATGGGAAGGCTAAGTCTTGCTCAGCCTTACACACACTCCACCTATTGACAGCATCAAACTTGACCATAAAGTAACACTAAATACAACCAGTAAAACTAAAAATGACTGAATTAACATTTACAGTAATGATTTAGATTACAGTAATCTAAATACTGCTGTTTATTATTAAATTAATGTCAATTTCATTATTAGAGTACATATAAAAGAGCAAGTAATATGTGCAGGGACGAGCCCTTACATATTACACCGATCACAGCTAATGATGATATTGAAATCCAGTTTCAGATTGTTCTATTATGTTTCTCAAGGTTAGTAAATAAAGTTTGCAAAGTTTTTTGCACCAGTAAAGGTCTTCGCTGTTTTAATTGATGGACAGACATGAGTTGTTACGAACACTCCTCCTTGATTATACTTACAACAATGATGTGTGTTAAGGAGCGTGGCGAAGGCAAATAGTCACATGACATCAAAAATAACCGCAATGGAAACGAATTTCATCTAGTGGGAATATTTGGTACTGCACCCATTTTTGAGATATCAGCCTTAAATTTGGAGCACAACTTGTTTAGATTTATGGCTTTGATTTTTTTTCACAGTTTTGGAGTAAAAAATACAGAAATAGTATTTTTGTGCAGTTTTCATAATAAACTTCAATGTTTGTAAACTTTTTTGCAGTTTCACTTTAACTTTAATTTGACAAGTGTCTTCTTAAAAAAAGACCAAACTTCAAGCATTCAAGATTTACAACAGTTTCTTTTGGAAATTCTGTTTGCAGGTCTTTGCTCAAAAAGTGGTTAACAGGTAGTAAGTGGTTCATAACTATTCCATACATGCAAATGGGGTAAATAATGTTTTGATTAAAATAAAGTTAACATTGACTGGCCACACATCACGTTTATTACTTATCAGAGCTGTTGAAACCGGAGATTCACTTAACTGCATTAATGTTTTCTCTAACTGTATAGAGATTTTCACTGAGGAAATTAACAAATATCCTGCTCATTTTTCTGACTTTGAAGCATAGCCTGCTGCCACACTCCATGCGATCTCCTAAATATGAGCTACTGATAATGAAAACTGCTCAAACACAGTTTTATCCAGGCTCGGTTCCAGAATTAAATACTGAGGGTGCTTCAGAAATTAGTGAGTGTGCTCTAGCCTCAATGCACATACATTTTCACGTAGATTATATTTTTGTCCTGTCCATTGCTCTTTCAAGTGTGAATCCCACATAAATATGTGGATGTCATTCCCGAAACTTTGCAGTGTGTATGTGACTGGAAAATAAAATTCTGAATGGATAATATATAAAACACACAAAAAGTGCTCTCTTTATAATCATTAAAAAGCTGTCCCTCGTCTCAGTTCATCGCGATCTCATGACGTTTTGTTATAATGAGAGGATTCGCAGCTTGCAAAACTCAGCAATGGACAAAAACTGGTGTTTTGAGTGGAGTGGATTCTAACTTAACGCCTCTGATTGACCGTTGCGTTCAAGAAATCAACAGATATGTCTGTGATTGGCTACACTGCTCAGCGCAGCAAAAAACAAAATGTTAATAGAAATCTTTTGACGCTCTCCTGAGCGCAATCCCAAATATGCACTGGATAGTTTGTCAGATCTGTTTCGCTAATATGATTGCGAATAGAGAATATCTCGAGTTTTTCTGTGCCTATGCATACATATAATTTAATACCGTAAAATCCCCTAAAAGTACAAAATATTAAATAAAAACACATTTGAACTAAGTTACAGTACATTCATTTTATTAAAATAGAAAAAGTCATTCTGACCACCACCAATATTGATTCACCAGAGGGTTAAAACCTCTTCTTGAACTTGAAATACTGCTCTGATTAAATTATGTTATATACTGTACTGTTAATATTACGATCAGATCTAGTTTAACATGTTGTATTGGATATTGTCCCATTAAATAGCTTCAGTGTACTTTGTCCTGACAGTAGGAGCATTTATTTGAGGTATTTTGCGTACTGTATATTCTGTCTGTATCTCTGATGTTGACCTGATATTGTCCCAGCAGTTTTGCTGCGTTTACTACATTGTCAAAAGCGAGAAGGTGGTCTTTGAGGCGGTTTCTCCAGGTGACCCCGCTGACCCCCTGTGGGCTATAATAAGTAACTTCTCCTCTCCGCTGCGAAGCACCAAACCTCGCTGTTATTGATTCTCTCCAGACTTCACAAGCTTTGCCCAAGATGAAGACGAGCCTTCAAACAAAAGGGTGTTTGCAGTCGATATCGATTCTTCCGTGTGTAAGAAAGAGAGCGGGTGAAAATGTGAGTGTCTTTGATGAGCCTAAACAAGAATATTTCCTTCTGTTTTTCTCATGTTCTCTTTCAGAGGAACCGTCGAGGCGCGATTCGTCTACGTTTTTGTCCTCGGTATCTTGTTCACCGGCGTGAAGGACCTGTTGCGCTCGCAGGTGATGCCGTCAGCAGTGGACAGCGGGCGGCTGAAGAGCAGAGGACTGTGGGAAGTGTACAGCGGGGTGGTGTTACTGGTGGCTCTGCTGTTCAGAGCTCATAATTTGCCCACGCTGGCCTGCTGTCTGCTCATCCAGACCGTCATGGCTCAGTTCATCTGGAAGAAGCTGCACTACGATGCCGCCCAGACTACCATCATGCACTACTGGTTCGGCCAGGCTTTCTTCTACTTTCAGGTAATGATGAGAGAACATCTTTAAGAATGGCTTTGTTTAGTGAAGACAATACTGGTCTGGTTTCCTCCATTAATGCATATCGATTAAATAATTGCAGTTTCGTTGTTCTTAGGACGTTTTCACACGTTGGGGTCGATCGCTCGGCCTAAACCCAAGTTTGATTCCATCAAGAGTTGAAATGCTGAATTTATGAATGATTTACATTGAAATCATGAATAAGGCTGATTGTACTTATTTGGCACCGAACCTTGGTATGTTTGCGTTATCATTGTTATAATACCACCATTGAGACTAGTTAATGTTGAAAGCGAAGGCAGCAAAAATGGGAAGCATTTATTGAAATGACATGGTTTCTGTCTGGTTTAACTAACAAAATTGTTCATATGAAGAACTATACTTTTGACTTTCTGCTGCAGTGTTACTATTGTTAACTAAAACTATTAAAAATCATTTTCATTAATTGAAAAAAAGCTAAAATAAAATATAATATAAATATTAAATAGGAAAATATTAAATAAAAACACTAATTAGAAATGTTGCCTTGACCACTAATATAAAAAAAAATATTAGACATCAAAAACTAAAAATATAAATGTCAGACTCTGTTCCATGTTGTGTGTGTCCTGCTCCCCATGTGCGACAGAACAGCGGACCCAACAGTAAGCGGCATCCCTTCCCCGTGTTTAATTTCCGTGTTTTTGAGAAGTTTTTGTTTCCTGGTTCCCCCCACCCCCCCGGCGATGGAAATTGCCGCTCGCGTCGCCGCCCTAGCTCGCCTCGATCTCCCCTTCTACTCAAGTCAGCCGGCAGTTAATGTGTCAAGCCCGAAGGACGTTAATGTGGCAAGCCCGAAGGACGTGACTGTGGCAAGCATGACTAAATCACTAAAACTGAAATACTGAAGCTAACTAAAACAAATAAAAATAAATTGAAGATAAATAGAAATTAATAAAAATGACAAAAGCACACAACAAAATGACTAAAACCTAAGCTAGAATTAAAGCTGAAAATATAAAAATTAAAAGCTAATTCAAAATATTAAATAAAATATAAAATAATTATATTATACAATTTTAAATAATATATTGAATATTTCAGTATTAATCATTCCAAAAATATCAATAAATGCTATAGTAGTATATAAATAATACTTCAAGAGACTCAAAGAATGCAGTCTGCTGACTAAAATCTATTCCTTTGTAGACAAGAAAAATGCATTATACAGGATAACACTTCACTTCTGCAAATTAGGCTGGCTTGTGAACAGAATTTGAATCCTACCCTAAACCATATTGATTCCTATGGAAAATGAAACAAACCTGAGTGTGTAAATGCCCTTTAGTCTCATAAACAATGACGACAACAGAATTCTTCCATTCATTTCAGATTTCCATTATAGAATCTTGACTCAGCAAAACGTGCAGGACTTTTCTTTACATATTTCATCAATTCGACCATAAAATCATCAGCTTCTGCTGCTGGAGACCTTTATTTCTAGCCAGCAGGTTTAGTTACAGCCGTGACAGTTTGAATTCTTGGAAAAAAACAATGAAGAGGCTTTCAGAATTAATAAATTCCAGCAACTTCCATTGCAACCAGTTGATGGTTGTGAAAATAAATAAAATATGCATGTTAGGGCAACCAAAGACCCAATTATGAATGGTTTCATTCCAACTCTAGCTAGTCGGTTGCTTTGCGAAGGGGGCAAGACTTATTCTAGACAGCATTTGATTGGACTCAAATATGTACAGTGCAGTTTACACTACTCATCAAATTTTGAATAATTAAGATTTTTTTATGTTTTTAAAAAAGTCTCTTCTGCTCAGAAAGGCATAATTTATTTAATCAAAAATACAGTAAAACTGTAATATTGTGAAATATTATAATTCAAACGGTTTTCTGTTTATAAATATTTTTCAAGTGTAATTTATTCCTGTGATACAAAGCTGAATTTTCAGCATCATTACTCCAGTCTTCAGTGTCATATGATCCTTCAGAAATCATTCTAACATGCTGATTTGCTACTCAATTATTATTATTATTATTATTATTATTGATGATCAATTATTAATATTTGATGTTGAATGTTTGTCAGTGTTTAAATACCATAATGCATTTTTTCAGGATTATGTTATTAATAGAAAGTTCAAAAGAACTGCATTTATTTGAAATAGAAATATTCTGTAACACTTTAAATGTCTTTAATGTTTTTTTTTTTTTTTACTTAATTTATTTTTCTTTGTTTTACTGACCCAAAACTTCTGAATGGCAGTCTATCACAGTTTCCACATAAATATTAAGCAGCAAAAACTGTTTTTAACTTTGATAATAATACGACATCACAGAAATAAATTACATTTTAAAATATCAAAAAGGATTTATTTTAAATTGTAATATTTCATAGTTTTACTGTTTTTACTTCATTTTTTCATCAGATAAATGTAGCTTTGGTGAGCATAAGAGACTTCTTTTAAAAACATTACATATTTTTAATTATTCCAAACTTTTGTCCTTTAGTATAAATGATCTCAAAACTGACAGACATGGAATAAAAGTCGCAAAACTTTTTTCCCAGCTGATGACAGACAGATGGACTGTTTATAAACCTGATCAAAAGAATCGGTTTTATAATGAGACATCGAGAGTAAATCAAATCAGAGCTGAGTTGAGGTGTGTGTGTGTGTGTGTGTAAGTGAGGGTCATAAATGATGCTTTACTGGCCAATTATCATTTAAAGCACCCGAGCATGGAATTATGGGCTTGACAATGACATCATCATCATCGAGGGACAGTCAGGGTCAATGCAACTGAACTGTCAAAGGACGGATATATTCTTCTCTCTCTAGTCATTAAGCAGGGTGGAGGTGATTGTTAATTGTAAATTGTCACATTGATTAAGCTCATTTTGTCAGGCTAGGCCCTTTTCCCGCCCACCCTGACACTGCAAACTAGCATGAAATAATGGGAGTAAGAGGGGCAAGAGGAGAGCGATTGAGGAGGAGGATTTTCCGGAGTGACAGATACAGCCTCCTGTGAGCCCCTGACAGTAAAGAGCAGGATCTGTTCGTTTGTTTCCCCTCTTCCTCGACCCTCAGACTCGAGTCTGTCAGCGGAGACTAGAAACACAGCGCTTCTCTCACCTCACCTGAATAACTGCAGGGCACCTCAAGCCTCTGCTGCATCACTTTACTACTGTATATCAGCCGTTTCCAAACTTTCTTTGTCAGGGCAACCCCTTAGATGTCAAATATTTACCTGAAGTCCCACCTGAAATTTTAGATTAATATTTTAAATAATTATTATTAATGTACGTGGTTCGCTGAGGTTGGTTGGTTATTGGTCAAATAACATGAAAGTTGTTTTTTTAGTTATTATTTTATTTTAATTTGTTTTTATTTTGAAAATATTTATATATAGGGCTACATGAAAAATTTTTCTTTTTTTTGTTTTTTTGTTTTCATGGATCTCTGATGTTGGTTGATTGTTAAATTACATGTAATGACATGCTTTTTTAGTTAGTGTTTTATTTATGTTTTATATTAAGGTTATTTATATAGGGCTGCATGTATATAGGGCTTAATAATAATAATAATAATAATAATAATAATAATAGTAGTAGTAGTAGTAGCAGTATTTTAACCCTTAAAATTGAAGATATAAATATACTACTGTTGTAAATTATCCTGTGAAATAAAAAAAAGAGTATTTGATAATTATAATAATTTATTTTAAACTGGAATGTGTACAATACTAATATTTAAGATATTTACATCTTAAATTCTTCACTTTCAAACGTTCAAATCCTCAAGCTTTTATTTTGGTGGAATACTGTTGAAATGCTGTAAACTTCTATCCATAGAAATGTAGGAAATTATGCAAATGTAAACGTGGTGCACATTGCGTTCCCAAAATGAAACACAGCCCAAAAGCTATATACGTATTTAATCAAATCTGCCTATGATTTTATAATCGCACTATGCTATGTTGAAATTTCATTTTTATGGAGATTCTATAATGCATCCACATTTATTTATTTTAATTTAACATTCGATTATTATTCTTTTATCAACTCAAGAACCCCTATTTAGCATATATTTACAGTTAAGGGGTTTTCAAACCCCCTAGCACAAAGTATTAAAGGAGTTAAGTCAAAAATATTAATTCCCCTCACTCTCATGTTATTCCAGACAGCCATGGCACATTCATTTTTGGGGTCTTTATAAAATGTCAGAATGTATGTTAACCTGTGTGTGTTGATGTTTTATGGTCTCTTCAGGGAAACTCTAATAACATCGGGACGGTGGACATCTCTGTGGGTTTTGTGGGTCTGGAGAGTTATGTGGAAGCACCTGCCATTTTCCTGACGGCACTGAGCACCTACGCAGGACCGCTGCTCTGGGCCTGTCATCTGCTGTGCTTCCTCAGTTCACAGAGAGACAGGTAACACACACACAAACACACACACACACACAAACAAGCTCATGTTGTAGGACTGGAGTTATATGATCTTATAGTATTCTGATAGAGTATATACCAGGAATATATTACATTTATAATATATTCACAAAGAAAACTGTTTTAAATTTAAATTTCATTTTAAATGTAAAAATATTTCACAATATTTCTGTATTTTTTATCAAATAAACGCACTCTTGGTGAGCGTTAGATAGAGACTTCTTTCTAAAACATTAAAAATTCAAATGTTTGAACTGCAGTGTATTACGTGTTGTTTAGTAGATGCTTGTGTTTACAGCATTCAGTGTGTTTTATTAGGAATCGAAAGCCGTGACCTCGGCATTGCTAGTGTCAAGGTTAGTACTTTACCTGAGCTACAGGAACAGAACCACTGCAGAAAACGCTAGAGGACTGTCTGAATGGAGCCTGTACGCTAAGTGTTTCGAGCTGAATGCTGCCTTACAAACACAGTAATCATACTGAACATGGTCGACTTCCAAACAGGCCTTTTGAGCTCTTGAGTAGATGGTCTCTAATTAAATGTGTTCATTTGAACTTCCGGCAAAAGCTAGTCCTGAAGAAACACAAACAACCTGTTATTTTTATCTAGAGTGCTTATCAAAATCCTCATGTACTGGTGACTACAGGTGTCTCGCTTTTGCCTTCCACAGTAGTTTTAGTGAGAGACACTGCATTTATCACACTTATAATATTAGGTTTATAACTATAATAATAGTTAACTAAGGTTTCTTAGTTGTTCATGATTTAGTAACATTGTAAAAAAGGATTTTTCAAAGTTGTAAATTAAACACAGATTATTGGAGTAGGTTATACATGAGCAATATCACATGAGTAGCTGTGCAGTTAGCTCACTCATAAAAATATATATATACAGCCATATTGCATGGCTATGAGGAAAACAATATCTTTGTTGTACTATCATTTAATCTTTTAAGGATGATTTCCGATGACAGCACAGCTCAGTGCATTTGTTGGCTGCGTCTTACAAAGTGTTGTTGAAAATAAAAAAATAACTACCCTGTTTCAGTCTCTTTCAATATAAAAGTCTTAACTGCTGACTCGCTCATAAAAATAGACGTTATCCTTATTAACAAACCGTATATTTGAAGTCTAAACAGGTACATTCTCAGTAGGGCTGGGCGATAAATCGATAACTATAATTATCGCGATATAATTTTCCTTGATAAAACGATATGAAGAGTTCGATAAATGTTCATTATAATGTTTATGCGCCAAAAGCGCCACATGGACCGTTTATCTGCTCGGCTCAAAGTTCAAAACTGCTACGCAGCGCGAGCAGACTAGAGCAGTTTACAAAACAGACTGTTTTAGCCGAAGATCAAACCGTGCCGTCATCAGTTCTTCCGCAGTTTCACACAGCAGAATTGTCCTCTGCTGCTGCAGTTGTACGGATTCTTAACGCATTTATTGCAACTACATTTCATCTTTTTTCATCAAACAAACAGACTAATGAACAGCTCGACACACCTCGTACCGGGGCAGAGCCTAGACAGGGCTTTCTTCTGTGGAGACCAGCAGTTCTTAAAGTGATAGGGGGTCCGCAAAATGATTTGCTATAGCCTACCGTATTTTACAGACTGTAAAGTCCCTTTTTTATCATTATACTTATATGATGCCTTTAACGTCAAATAATCTAAATAAAGCCTTTTAAAAGACAAGTATTCGCTGTGGTTCATGTTTGTGGCATGCGCCGGAAAGATGCTCAAGGAGACCGAGACGCGCTAAAGCAGCGCATTCTGTTGTTCTCTTTATTTTTCAAAGGCATGACTTTTTGTAGTTATTTTGAACGTAACGCTACACATAAAAATATACATTTTACCATACAACTATAAATGACAGAGTATTAAGTTATTTCCCCTCGATGGGAAAAAAAATCCAAGTGAACATCAATCAGTACTCAATATTAATTTAAACTGCATATTTAAACTGCTTTAATGATGACTGCTGCTTATTTTCTGTGCACTTCAATACTGGTCTGCGCTTGACTGTAGCAATCTACAGTCTGCTTATTGAGTTTATTTAACCCATCGCAATTTATTGGAACTGTGTGAACTAGAGTTGTGAACTACTAGCCTTAATGTTGTTCTAAAGGCTTATTACTTTTTTTCAAAACACACACAAAAAAATTTCCTGCTCGCACTTGCTAATTTAATGGCAGAGAATGGTGACTTTAGTTTTTTTTTTTTTGAAGCGGATTCATATCTGTCGTAAAATAATCCTATGCGTCTTGTGGCGTATATTCCAAGCGTTCTGAAGGTATACTGTGGTGAGAAAGAAACCAAGTTTTTACATTTTATGAAAATCTTGCATTGCAGTCCTGTGTGCGAGCGCATATCCTTTTGAGATATCAATTAAAATAAATTTTAATAAAACACAAGACTACATTATAAAACTCTAAGAGTAGGCTATTTAATATCTGTTGTTGTCCGGTTGTCAGTCAGAATGACAGTTCTTGCGTGTACGTTGTAGGCTAATATATAAGTGTTAGTGTTTAAAATATTTATTTTGAAACAAATTAATTAATTAATTCATTACTTAAACAGACCGACCTACTGGGCGAGCAGGGTAGGCTATGACAGCCGTCATATCATACCCTGCCATGCCCAGCTGATGCAAAGAATAGAATTTATATCTCCACAGAAGAAAGCCCTGTCTTGGCTCTGCCCCAGTACAAGCTATTCATTAGTCTGTTTGTTTGATCTTCAGCTAACCAATCAGCAGAAAGGGGTGTTTAATTCCCGCCTACATGTAGAAATCGAATATTCAAGCTGTTTATTCATTTTTCTATCCCTGAACGAAAAACGAAAAAAAAAAAAACGAAAAAGGAGCCGTTTTTTCTCTCTTTTTTTTTTCTACTTTTAATATTAAATCAAAAAACGAATGAACGAATGATGCACAGATTCAACACAAACCTGTTTCTTGATTTGAAATCACTCATTAGAACATGCAGAAACTAAGAAATATATATATTTTTAAGATGTTTATTTTAAGGAAAATTAAGGAACAACTTTCACTTTGGAGCAAAAATCTGGCTTTAAAGGGTTACTTCACCAAAAAATAAAAATTACCCCATGATTTACTTACCCTCAAGCCATCCCAGATGTATATGACTTTCTTCTTTCAGACGAATACAATCGGAGTTATATTAAAAAACATCCTGGCTCTTCCAAGCTTTATAATGGGAGTGGATGGTAGCCCAAAATTTGAAGTCCAAAAAATTGAACCAATCCATTATAAAAGAAGTCCACACGGCTCCGGGGGGTTAATAAAGGCATTCAGAAGCGTTCGTCACTTCCGCGTTCGTCACCACGTTTGCCTACGTGCTACGTCATCCGCTGTACGCCACTCTCGTGAATGCGTGTATGACAGTTAGCGGAAGTTAGAGATTAAGGTTGTATAAAGTTGTAAATATGGATATTTTTCTTACACAAACGCATCGCGTCACTTCAGAACGCCTTTATTAACCCCCCGGAGCCGTATGGACTTCTTTTATAATGGATTGGTACAATTTTTTGGACTTCAAATTTTGGGCTACCATCCACTCCCATTATAAAGCTTGGAAGAGCCAGGATGTTTTTTTAATATAACTCCGATTGTATTCGTCTGAAAGAAGAATGTCATATACACCTAGGATGGCTTAAGGGTGAGTAAATCATGGAGTAATTTTCATTTTTGGGTGAACTATCCCTTTAAACCTGAAATAAATAAATTATCGGGATCATTTTTGGCCATATCGCCCAGCCCTAATTCTCGGCTAAAAAACTCTTAAAACTACATTCTGTGTCAAAACAGTATTATTTATAAAATGACAGTGGAGTTGGGCGTTCACCATGACACTCGCTATGAGAAATACTGCAAGCAGAGTGATACAAACGGTGAAATTATTTATATTATTTGTATTAATTTTTTTTTAAGAGTAAATCCTACACCAATTTTTCTTTCAGTGTAGTTTATGTCCATTGTCTGACTTGTCACTTACCCTTAGAATTAAACGGGCCTTTCCTGTTGTACCTTTAAGACTTCTATATGTACTGTATATGAATGTAAACTTATAGTTTCGACACTTTTCGACATTCTGATTGGATGAGTCCTAATAGGTTATCATATACAGTATATTTCATGTTTATGACCAGGGTTATTATTGTTGACTACATCTAACATCATTAAAAAAGCTGAACTGAAATACAATATTTAAGAAAAAAACTTATTTTATATTTATATTGAACTTATTTTATCTAATTTTCATTGTTTAATTTGAAGTACTAAAATAGCTAAAACTGAAATTAAAATCTGTAATAGACATTTAAAATAAATGAATAAATAAAAAAAACTTCTAATAATCACAAAGACTGAAACTTTAAAATGAAAATAAAATAAATAAATAAAATTAATAACATTTTTAAAAAATCAAAATATGAATAAAAACTATAATAGCATCTCAATTATACTAAAATATCTGTATATTTTTGCAGCTTTTTGGGAACATTTGTATTGCCATAGTTAGAGTTTTTCTACAAAGTTTGGCAAAGAACATTGTGTTTTACTCAACAATGGCCCCATTATACAGAGCTTTATGCAATAATGCTGCAACAACCTTCCGATGTGACACTTTTTTATTAAAAATACTGCAGTGCAGTAAAAAAGCTTGAAATGACTCATGAGTTATAGGGCAATAACAGCGCTTCTGTAGTTCACTGTAATAGGGACGTCTGTAATCTTTTTTCTCATAGCAAACCTCTTCTTTCATTTTCTTTAGCCTTAGAAATTTGTGCTGCATATTTTCTAAAAAATCTCAACGTTTGTATCACTTTAAAATAGAAGACAGACAAAAAAAAACTGTTTTCAAAGATTCCGGCCACATCCACATATCAGTGATGTGTAATTACAGAGCATTATGGGAATATTAATCAGTGCTAGTCTTCTTAAGATAATTGTTTTAATGGCGCTTGAAGTGATCTGTCAGAGCGAATGAGGAATCGGGGGCAGTTATTAGAGCTCGTGCTGGTAATGATGGTACAATTAGAGCCACTCACAGAACTATGAATAATGGAAATCATGCCGAGACAATCAGACTTCGTCCAAGATACACACGCACGCACTCACACACACACACACACACACACACACATACACACACTCACACAGATTGTACTGGCCTCTCGATTTTTACACACAGAAATTATTCTTTAAGATGTCATTTCAGGAGGAATCAAAATTTTCCTTGGTCTTTTGAGCTAAAAGAGTTCAATGTGCCATCAAAACATACTGTAACATTCAGCACTCAAGACTTCCTCCGCACTCTGCAAAAGCGTTCTGACATCACACATGTAAGACCACCCACATGCACACTGAGGTGTTCAGAAACATTTTCCATCCAGTCATGATGAGGTAATAAGGAACAAGTACTGTAGGATAGATACTGTTATTACTAAACAGCTGAAGAACTTAAAGGGTTAGTTCACCCAAAAATGAAAATTCTGTCATTAATTACTCACCCTCATGTCGTTCCAAACCCGTAAGACCTTCGTTCATCTTCAGAACACAAATTAAGATATTTTTGATGAAATCTGAGAGCTCTCTGACCCTCCGTAGACAGCATTGCAACTGCAATGTTCCCAGGTCCAGAAACGTTGCAAGGACATTGGTAAAATAGTCCATGTGTCATCAGTGGTTCAACCATAATTTTACAAAGCTACGAGAATACTTTTTGTGCACAAAGAAAACAATAATAACATAATTTATTCAACAATTCTTCTACCCAAGTTACCATCTTCCACCATTTTGGAGAGTACCCCATAACGTAATCAGCGTTGTTTACGTTCAGCATGCGCACGCTGTCTACTGAACATAAACAGCGCTGATTACGTTCGACGAAAGCGCGCGCGCATGCTGAACGTAATCAGCGTTGTTTACGTTCAGCATGCGCACGCTGTCTACTGAACATGAACAACGCTGATTACGTTCGGCGAAAGCGCGCGCGCATGCTGAACGTAAACAACGGTAACTCAGGGAAATGGTGGAAGATGGTAACTTGGGTAGAAGAATTGTTGAATAAATTATGTTATTATTGTTTTCTTTGCACACAAAAAGTATTCTCGTAGCTTCGTAAAATTATGGTTGAACTACTGATATCACATGGACTATTTTACCGATGTCCTTGCTACGTTTCTGGACCTGGGAACATTGCAGTTGCACGGAGGGTCAGAGAGCTCTCAGATTTTATCAAAAATATTTTAATTTGTGTTACGAAGATGAACGAAGGTCTTTAATTATCCCTTTTAAGATCTGTCAAATATGCTGGTTTTGTTTAAGGCCATGTACACACTCTAAAGTTTTCAGGAGTGACAACCGCAGTTAAGTGTTTTGTAGTGTTTTTATTTTTGTAAAGCTGCTTTGGACGGGGGTTGCCATGTCCACTTATTACACGCGATGCGTATCAACCATCTTTGGGCTTGTAGTTTGGGCTTAACTCATAAAGCGATCCATTTTAAGGAGTTAATAAAGTAAGTCATGTGGATTATTTCTAAGATAAACCGTTTGGTTTTGATTTTATTATGGGCTTGTTCTTTGTTGTTGTTGTTTTTTCTAGCAAGATCTGGCAACACTAAGTCAAAGTCAAAACATACTCTGTGATTTTATTGCACCACATGCAGAAAATACTCAATGCAGATATGCGTTTAAACACATCATTAACAACTAGTTGTTCAGGTCGGTTCTGTACACACTGTATAGAATTTCTGTGAATGCTGTTGTCACTACCTGAATTTTTCGGGAGTTAATTTGGTTGTAGAATTAACAGTTGTCTGAGCTTTGTGTACTGAACAGGATTAAGCACTAAAAGATGAATTGACAACCAAATTAGGCTGCAGTGTGTATGTGGCATTTGTGTAGCAGCTGCAGATCCTTCAGAAAGATCCCAACTTTAAAGTGTGCTGCTGCATTTTATTAGAGTTGCTTCTCATTTTGCATGCAAACACAGAGGGCATTTACATACTGTAAAAGTTTTAAAGGCACAGCAGTTTTAGGTGGGGTTTGAGAGTTGTTGTTTTCATCATGTGTAAATGAAATATTAATATTCATAATTTTTAAACAATTCTAGTGCGTAGACTGGTGTAGTTGTGATGAAATTCATATCTGATTATCATAAAACACAGGATGCATGCATTATTTATTTGCTTTTACACCAGCACTTTAGTATTGCACCACCTTTTTTTCACTTTGCAGTTGTAATGCCAGTTTTTTAGGTATGCCTGAGAATGATACATTGTTTACTATTTGCATGGTTTGGGAGTGTTTGAATTGCACTCTTTAGACCATGGAATCAATATGAACACAGCTGCATTTGTGTCAGTGATGTCAGGATAGGGCAAAATTCAAAACGAAAGAACTGGAAAAAAATCAGAACAAATTGGTTCAAATTAATCAGCTGAAATTTTAATGGAAGTTGGAATTTTATTTGGAATGACAAAAATAGGAATATACTGAATTGCAGTTCAAAGAAATTGAACATGGATTCTGAGAAAGCTCTTTTTCCACCCTGATCCACATACTGTAGGTTAATTAATCTACAGTATCTATCGATCAATCATTCCATCTATAAGAGTTCTAAACTTTCAAACTTCAAAGCTATTCAAACTTTGCTTTTCTAATTAAAAATTAGTTATATGATTTTCTTTGAATTTCAGTTCATTTTGCTTCCATTCGCATTCAGACTTCTGCATCCCATTTTACTTCCTCAATTCAAATTCAGGAATCAAATTGGACTTTAAAAGGCATTCGCAATTCACATGACCCTGGTAGATGCACTCTGCATATCCCATAATCCCACATAAATGCAGAGTATCAAACTCTGCCTGTGTGAACCACCCACTCTTTATTTATCTCATTATAAAGTCTGTCCCTGTGAGGCTCGAAGATTTCCCCTAAAGTGCTGTCCGACTAGAGCCTGATAAATGGTCTTAAGTGGTGAGACGTTCAGTCTGACATATATAATTCAGCATGCTCAGTCAGCAGTGTCACTACAGCACGCACACACAAGAGATCCAGGAAATGCTCTTTGATCAATTCTCCGCTTTCTGGAATCCCAGCTGGCCTGGCTGACCCGTCCTCCATCTGAGCCGAGCATTTACACAATCCATTTGAGAGAGAGAAATACGAAGGCTTGTTAGGAGATATTTCATTTCCTCCGAGGCAACAGGTGCTTTGTGTTCAGGGATATTGAATCCTGCAAACAATCTACTACCCGAGTGTCTGAGGTGTGGATTTGAATTGCAAATGCCTTTATCCGCCGGCAAACTCCTCGTGAGGCGGAGAAGGACCACCGTTCTGTTCGCAGAGATATTTGTGACAGACGCGGGAAAATGATTTTAGGCAGTGCTGTCGGGAATCAGCAGCGGGGACTGTGATGTGGCTGTACAGTTTACAGAAGATTCACTGTGAATACGAGCAGCTCCGCAGGTCTGGAAATCAGCCGGTCTGTTTAGACAAACGAACTGTCAGTCAAAGCTGGACTGAACAATATGTTGTTCCTCGGTTGATTCAGTATTAAATGTGGTTTGCTGTTGTTGTCTTGCATTGATTGATAGTGTGTCCAACAGAGCAGAGAGCATCGTGTTTTCAGTCTGTCTACTCTTAGTAAACTATATTGTCCTTTCTGTCACATTCCTATTTTGTAAAACTTGAAGAAGTAGTAGAAACTAACCAAGATTGCTCAAGATTTTTGCATGTTACAGTTACAGCTTGTAACAGCAAAAACAAGCCAATTTAAAGGGACAGTTCACCCCAGAAATGAAAATTGTCATCATTTATTCACTCTCATGTCATTCCAAACCTGTATGACTTTCTTTCTCCTCCAGAACTCAAAAGAAGAAACACCATTAAATTACCATAAATGTAGTCCATATGCTTTGTGTCCCATCAGGTTTGGCACCACATGAGGGTGAGTAAATCACTGTCCCCTTAAATGTGTTTTGGTAGTGATTTCTCCTGTCAGTCTTTGGCTTTTGCTTGTTTGTCTCGTAATGTAATTTAAATTCACTGATCAGTTTCCAGGTTGAACCCTGCACCCCTATCTCACTTATCCTTGTCTAGTTCCCTTTCACTGTCACATAAAATCTGTGAGCATAATTACGCCGGAGAGGAAATCTCCCAGAATGAGTCTCTCTCTCTCTCTCTCCCTGTGAGAGGGGTTTTATAGGCCAGACTGCAGCAGTCCCTTTGGGTGGAAGAATGAAGGAGTTTAAACTCACAACAAAACACGCCAGGCCATCACGCTCATCCAGGGAGCATCTTCAGCCGGCTCGATCCAGCTCGCTGTTTGTGAAAGATGGGAGCTGCATGCTTGATTATTTTCTCCTAATGTTTCACTTGTCATATCAGTATTGACAGAAAGCACTATGTTTACCACTTTGGGGAATTGGGCTATCAATATTTATGTCGCCACAACAATACATTTCCATTTTTAATGCAAGGCTGGTGCCTGAATGTCTTTGACTCATGTCTGCAGATCGTGGAGCTTTTTCTGTTTGGTGCTGTAGAACCTGCCCTACATCCAAATTCATGTGAACAAGGAATGAGTGTATTTGCTCCTTGGAGAAGCCAAACTCTCACAGTGCAAGTCAAAGGATGCTCGCACATTGATTCGCCCAGGGCTAGTGAAAAGATTTCTGATACAACAGCCTGCAATCCAGGAACCAGATTCTGGTGTCTATCATATGAGTAACACTTGTTCTTCAGGCTGAAACACTGAATATTTGTTCAAAACAAGAGTTAAAATGACAGAAAGCTGTTTTATTGTAGGTTGGGGCCATCTAGTCCAGTCCTGCCCAGTCTAGACCAGTTCACTCCAAAGTAGTGTAAATCAGTCCAGTTTATAGGTTGAGACCATCTAATCTAGCCCAACCATAATTCAGTTAAATATAGTTGAGCTCAGTCAAATTAGTCCAGTAAAATCAGATCAAGTTTAGTTCAGTGAAATGTAGTCCAATCCAGTTTATAGATTGAGGCCATCTAGTTAATCTAGTTAAATGGATTAACCCACTTAAGTCCATTCTAGTCCAGTCTAATCCATTTCAGTCCAACGTAGTCCAAACCAATCCAGTCTGCCATCAGCTCCAGTCCAGTTTATAGGTTGAGGCCATCTTATCTGGCCCAACCCACTTCGGTCCATACTAGTCCAGTCCTGCCTGTTCTAGACCAGTTCAGTCCAAAGTAGTGTAAACCAGTCCAGTTTATAGGTTGAGACCATCTAATATAGCTGAACCATAATTCAGTCCAATATAGTCTTGCCCAGTCAATATAGTCCAGTAAAATCAGCTTCAGTTCAGTTCAGTGAAATGTAGTCCAGTGACAGTCCAGTTTATAGATTGAGGCCATTTAATCTAGCCTAACCCACGTCAGTCCATTCTAGTCCAGTCCAATCCATTTCAGTCCAAAGTAATCTAAATCAATCCAGTCTATCATCAGCTCCAGCCCAGTTTATAGGTTGAGGACATCATATCTAGCCTAATCCACTTCGGTCCATACTAGTCCATTCCTGCCCATTATAGTCCAGTACAGTCCAGTCTAAGTCAGTTCAGTGTAATCTAGCCCAGTCAGTCTAGTGCAATAAAATCAACTCCAGTCCAGACCAGTTTAGAGAATGAGGC
Source organism: Sinocyclocheilus rhinocerous (assembly GCF_001515625.1). NCBI lineage: Eukaryota > Metazoa > Chordata > Actinopteri > Cypriniformes > Cyprinidae > Sinocyclocheilus > Sinocyclocheilus rhinocerous. The sequence continues at coordinate 82,484 of NW_015652820.1, forward strand.
CATTTAATCTAGTTAAATGGATTAACCCACTTAAGTCCATTCTAGTCCAGTCCAATCCATTTCAGTCCAGTGTAATCTAAACAAATCCAGTCTGTCACAGCTCCAGCCCAGTTTATAGGATGAGGCCATCATATCTAGCCTAAACCACTTCGGTCAATACTAGTCCAGTCCTATCCATTCCTGCCCATTATAGTCTAATTCAGTCCGGTTCTGTCCATTCTAGTCCAGTCTAATTCAGTTCAGTGTAGTCTAGCCCTGTCAATCTATCCAGTATAATCAACTCCAGTCCAGTTCAGTGAAATGTAGTCCAGTCCAGTTTATTGAGGCCATCTAATCTAGCCTAACCCACTTCAGTCCATACTAGTCCGGTCTTGCCCAGTCTAGCCAAATTCAATCTGGTTCAGTCCATTCTAGTCCAGTGTTATTCAGTTCAATGTAGGTCAGTCCAGTTCACTGCAGTGTAGTCAGTTCGGTTATAGTTTGAGGCCATCTAATCTAGCCTAACCCACTTCAGTCCATGTAAGTTCAGTCTTGCCCATTCTAGTCCATTCCAACCCAGTCCAATACAATTCAGTCCTAAATTGTCTAATCCAGTCTAGTCTGTTATCAACTACAATTTATAGGTTGAGGTCTATTATCAGCTCGGTCCAATTCAGTGCAAGGCAGTCCAGTCCAGTTCATAGGCTGAGGTCATTTAAACTAACCTACCCCACTTCAATTCATGCTAATCCAGCCCTGACCTTTCTAGTCCAATTCAGTCCCTTCTAGTCCAAACCAATTAATTCCAAAGTAATCTAGCCCAGTCTAGTCTATCAAATGCAGTCCAGTTTATAGGTTGAGGTCATTTAATCTAGCCTAGCCAACTTCAGTTCATGATAGTCCAGTCCTGTTATTTCTAGTCCAGTCCATTTCATTTCATTCCAATGTAATCTACCCCATTCTAGTCTATTAGATTCAGTCTAGTTTATAGGTTGAGGACATCCAATCTTGTCCAGTCTAGTCTAGGCCAGTCAAATGCATGCCAGTCTAACACAGTCTAGGCTAGCCTGATCCAGTCTATTCAAATCCATTAAGGTCCCATTATCTTTTAGTATGCCCGATTATTGCTTCTAGACCTGCTGATGGCTGCCCCATCAGACCATGGCAGGTGGCATTTATCTTAATGAATATACCATAGACGTTTGTCGTGAAACATAACACATAATCAAAGGTTAGTAAAGGAAGTAATAGCTTTTCCATTAGCATTAAACGAGGAATGAACCACAGTCGATGAAACCTGATGGTTTATGACTACAGTCTTTTATAATGACACATATCATAGACTCAGTCCAGACCATAACCGGACTGCACATCTTTATTCTGGTCTTTTTTTCTCTCTTTCAGGGCTGTAATGGGTCTTGGTCATGGCAGCTACTGCTTCGCGCTCCTGCGTTCCATCCCAGCCGCGTTTTACGTGGTTCTGGTCACCAGTCTCCGATACCACCTTTTCATCTGGAGCGTGTTCTCTCCGAAACTCTTGTACGAGGCCATGCACACCCTCATCAACACCGCCGTGTGTCTGTTTTTCACCTTTATGGATCAGGAACGCTCGGCCAGACCATGAATACAAAGGCATAACCAAAGCCAAACTCAGGTACAGAACAAACGGTGCAGTTGAGTTTTGTGCACCAAAAGGAGAAATGAGAGGAAAAGCGACGGGAGAAGGTTTTCGGTAATTCTACTACTGTGAATGACGTCAACGTTAAGAATTCAGAGCTTACATGGCGATTTGGCTTGCTCTACTGACTTCTGCTCATTTGTGTGTGTGTGATTAAATTATTTTTATATTTTTTGAGGGGTCTTCGATAGTGCAGATAATGTATGGGAAGACTTGTGGGCGTACATATGATAATCCCTCTCATTCTCTATGCAGTTTTTTTTTCCTAAAGCTTTACAGATAATGGAGAGTGTAATTCTTTTTGTATCTTGCAATTTCCGTTCCTGACCGTTGCTTCACCTCTAGAATAATACGAGATAAGATACATCATTAATAACTCTCCCCTCGCTGAGATCACAGCAGATGTAAACTCCTCACACACTTGAAAGCTTTAAGGGATCTTAAAAGTCTTTTAAATCATATCTAAACACAGCTACGTGTGACGTTTTTATTTAATCCGCCTGTTGGGAATGTGAATTGTAAACTGATTTATCTTGGTAAGTGTTTTTCTTTATCTCAGTGCTTAAATCTGATTAATATAAACAAATCCTTTTCTGATTGAGAGTAATTCATTTCTGCATGCTTTTTAATGTGTGATTCACAGTTTTGCCTCTCTGATTTGTTTTGATACAGTCGCTGTGTACAAGTTTGAAAGTTATGTTAAATGTCACTTATTAATCAGTGACACTAACAGTGTGACTTAACCAGACATGATGCAATAACACACTGACCATCACAAGACTTTTTGTCTTTTGCTTTGTTTCTGTCTTCATTACATTTTGCTTAGTAGCTCCGCCCACAGTGAAATCTTATTGGTCAAAAAATCTGCTCCATGTAACTGTATATTAAACAATCATTCTCTGAATGGTAAATTTATGTTGTAAGTTTTATGTTTTAAGTTTTGCTTCCATTAATGGTTATGGACTGTTTCATTTCTTTTGTTGATGATATTGACATACACTACCATTCAAAAGTTTAAGATCAAGATTTTTAAAATGTTTTTGAAAGAAGTGGCTTATTCTCACCAAGGCTAAAATACAGTAGGAAACAGTAATATTGTGAAATATTTTAAAATTTAAACTAACTGTTATCTGTTTGCATATATAAAATGTAACTTATTCCCTAGATGCAAAGGAACGAAACTCCAGTCTTCAGTGTCACAAGATCCTTTAGAAATCATTCAAATGTGGCGATTTGCTGCTCAAGAAACATTTTTATTATGACCAACATTGAAAACAGAAAAAAAAAAAATCTTTCTTTTTTACTATGTCATGTATGGATGGATGATATTTTTGTTTTTGCTATATTGAATAAATGTGAAGGGATCTTAAATTTGTAATGTTTCTTATTATTATTGTTTCTGTTATGTTGAAGTCTGTAATGTTACTTAACATCAGGATGCTGATGCAAGATGCAGTTCAAAATTAGAACTGATAAAGGAATTGTTGAGGATTCTGGAATCATTTGAATTGTTAAACTCTATATGATTCCTATCCCTAACTGTAGCAGATACCGTGAAGGAAGTGGGCGTTTGAGATGTCTGCTTCCTCCCAGTGAATCATGCTCTGCTTTGACCTTTTTATTGGCTGGAGAAGTTGATTTTGTAACCTAATGCCTTTTTGAACTGCAAACATCCTCCAGGGAAAGAGTGGAGAGCAGAGTCTCTCCCACTGGAGCAAACGCAGTCAGGAGGTTTAGTTTGACCTCTGGGATTCAGTTCTGATCGCACTGTGTTCTGAGTGCCTGATTTAGAGACCCATAGAGTACACTAATTGTACCTTTCCAAGGGTAAAAATGCTCAATATTTGACATTTGAACTATTACCCTTCATTTTATATAAGGGATAGTGTTCAGTCAGCTGGTCATTATGGCTAATTAAATCCCAGCAAGTAGTGCTTCATCCTGAGGGTGTTTATTTTGCAATCATGACTAGACGACTGTGCATTATTCTTCTTATTGCACAGCAGCTTACCAAATAAATAAATAAATGCACATTAAATATTCATTTGAGTTCAAATTAATTGTTTATGTGAGAAAATTGTAAACTGATTTATCTTGGTAAGTGTTTTTCTTTATCTCAGTGCTTAAATCTGATTAATATAAACAAATCCTTTTCTGATTGAGAGTAATTCATTTCTGCATGCTTTTTAATGTGTGATTCACAGTTTTGCCTCTCTGATTTGTTTTGATACAGTCGCTGTGTACAAGTTTGAAAGTTATGTTAAATGTCACTTATTAATCAGTGACACTAACAGTGTGACTTAACCAGACATGATGCAATAACACACTGACCATCACAAGACTTTTTGTCTTTTGCTTTGTTTCTGTCTTCATTACATTTTGCTTAGTAGCTCCGCCCACAGTGAAATCTTATTGGTCAAAAAATCTGCTCCATGTAACTGTATATTAAACAATCATTCTCTGAATGGTAAATTTATGTTGTAAGTTTTATGTTTTAAGTTTTGCTTCCATTAATGGTTATGGACTGTTTCATTTCTTTTGTTGATGATATTGACATACACTACCATTCAAAAGTTTAAGATCAAGATTTTTAAAATGTTTTTGAAAGAAGTGGCTTATTCTCACCAAGGCTAAAATACAGTAGGAAACAGTAATATTGTGAAATATTTTAAAATTTAAACTAACTGTTATCTGTTTGCATATATAAAATGTAACTTATTCCCTAGATGCAAAGGAACGAAACTCCAGTCTTCAGTGTCACAAGATCCTTTAGAAATCATTCAAATGTGGCGATTTGCTGCTCAAGAAACATTTTTATTATGACCAACATTGAAAACAGAAAAAAAAAAAATCTTTCTTTTTTACTATGTCATGTATGGATGGATGATATTTTTGTTTTTGCTATATTGAATAAATGTGAAGGGATCTTAAATTTGTAATGTTTCTTATTATTATTGTTTCTGTTATGTTGAAGTCTGTAATGTTACTTAACATCAGGATGCTGATGCAAGATGCAGTTCAAAATTAGAACTGATAAAGGAATTGTTGAGGATTCTGGAATCATTTGAATTGTTAAACTCTATATGATTCCTATCCCTAACTGTAGCAGATACCGTGAAGGAAGTGGGCGTTTGAGATGTCTGCTTCCTCCCAGTGAATCATGCTCTGCTTTGACCTTTTTATTGGCTGGAGAAGTTGATTTTGTAACCTAATGCCTTTTTGAACTGCAAACATCCTCCAGGGAAAGAGTGGAGAGCAGAGTCTCTCCCACTGGAGCAAACGCAGTCAGGAGGTTTAGTTTGACCTCTGGGATTCAGTTCTGATCGCACTGTGTTCTGAGTGCCTGATTTAGAGACCCATAGAGTACACTAATTGTACCTTTCCAAGGGTAAAAATGCTCAATATTTGACATTTGAACTATTACCCTTCATTTTATATAAGGGATAGTGTTCAGTCAGCTGGTCATTATGGCTAATTAAATCCCAGCAAGTAGTGCTTCATCCTGAGGGTGTTTATTTTGCAATCATGACTAGACGACTGTGCATTATTCTTCTTATTGCACAGCAGCTTACCAAATAAATAAATAAATGCACATTAAATATTCATTTGAGTTCAAATTAATTGTTTATGTGAGAAGAAAGAGTGTGGAGTGATTAGAGTCATTTAAAAAAAAAAGACCATGCCATACTATGATTGACTAATCAGAATCAAGTATTCCAGAGAGCTGTATGATAAGCATTAATGTATTACTGCTGTGAGATTTTATGTGGTAAATTATTAGATGTTTTGCAGTTTCTTATTTCATTTAAAGGAATGTTTCGCCAAAAAATTTTTTATATTATTTACTCACCTCCAGGCCATCCAAGATGTAGAGTTTGTTTCTTCATCAGAACAGATTTGAAGAAATTTAGCATTACATCACTTGCTCACCAATGGATCCTCTGCAGTGAATGGGTGCCGTCAGAATGAGAGCCAAAACAGCTGATAAAAACATCAAAATACTCCAGAAGTAATCCACACGACTCTATCAATTAATGTATTGTGAACCGACAAGTTGCATGTTTGTAAGAAATTGTGGATTACTTGTAAATAATTGTGATGTTTTAATCAGTTGTTTGGACTCTCATTCTGACGGCACCCATTCACTGCAGAGGGTCCATTGGTGAGCACGTGATGTAATGCTACATTTCTCCAAATCTGATGAAGAAACAAACTCATCTACATCTTGGATGGCCTGAGGGTGAGTACATTTTCAGCCAGTTTTCTTTTTTGGGTGAACTGTTCCTTTAATATTTTGTTTTGTATGTCTTTTCTTTTTTAATGCATTTTGTTCTTTTTTAAAATCACTTCTCAGTGAGTGTGTGATAACCAGTGTTCATCTCAGACTAACCAGCGTTCACTAAATCTCTCAGTACTTGCCTTGAAGCAGTCGTGGGTCAGTTCATTCTGCTCAGCGGGTGAAAAACGGTCAAGGACGAGCAGCAGATGTGAGAAAGTATGAGAAAGCCTCTCGAATGAAAGCCCCGAGACTGATTCTCTGTTACCCATCCATCATCATCTCTCTCTGTCAGTGAACAGGAGAGTTAGTGTGTTTTTAATGTGGTTTACTGTCCATCCGTCTCCTGCCGGTGTCCTTAAAGACTGTGTCCCCTGCCAGAGCTGCTGTCCTGCTCTCTGAGCTCTTATCAGTCATTGAGCAGAGCTCAGCCGCTCCACGACATTCGGACACACTCCCATCTGGACTGTCACTGCCTCTTTTTCTCATACTGTCTCATGTTCATACTCTGTTTTTTTTTTTCGTCCCACTTTTTCCACAGCTCTACCTTGTGGGTTGTTTCCCTTATTTTCTTCTTCTCTCGGTTCCTCTCACACTGAGCTGTCTTTCTGCCTACACAGGCAGCTGACGTCTGTGTTTTTTATGATTACTTTTAATTAAGACAGGTCTATAATACCTGGAGGAAGCGATCTGTTAGCATTCCCATTTATATCAGCTCATGACAGCGAAAAATAGTTCAGATTTTAACATTGAGTGAAGCGGATTGGTGTCAGGTTTAAAACAATGGATTGATTGGATTAATCTAAAGTGTCTTGTGCATTTGCATTAGCAAATTTATATGAGAGTTAATGCACAAATAGTGATACCAATGTTATGTTCTAATAAATATATAAATATACATTTTATCTTATTTTATTTTATCTTGTTTTGTTTTGCACCAAATCAGCATATTAGAATGATTTCTGAAGGATCATGTGACGCTGAAGGCTGGAGTAATGATGCTGAAAATTCAGCTTTGCATTGCAGGGATAAATTGTATTTAAACATATATTTGAATGCATAACAGTTCTTTTAAATTGCAATAATATTTCACAATAATACTGTTTTTACTGTACTTTTGATCAAATAAATGCAGCCTTAGTGACTTTAAAACATTTTTTACCAGCTGTGCTATCTCTGGCTTGCATACTAGGGTACTTACTAGGGTTTATAAAAGAGCTCATTAAAATATTCCTAATCAGTATTTTAGTGTTGTTTTTTAAGTAAATATATCTAGACATTTGTACAGCACTAAAAGTATGTTTGAGAAGCATATTTAAAACATTTCTTGTTTTACTTACATGTTTTAAGCATAACCTTACAAAATTGTATTTGATTTATTTACATGCATTGCATTTATGCGTTTACTAGACGCTCTTCTCCAATGTGACTTACATTGTATTTGGTTTTCTGGGGATCGAACCCATGACCTTTCCGTTATTAGTGCCATGCCCTACTGTTTGAGCTAAAAGAACACTTAAACACTTCGTTTTGTGCTTAAAACAAGAAATAAGATTTGTTTTCAGAGACTATATCTATATATTCTCTGGAAACAAGTTGTAATATCCTATGCAATTTTGCTTCTTGAGTAAATATATTGCTGTAAAGAGGTTTTTACTGAAAAACTAAACAAAAAAGTGATTTAAGAAAATGATTTAATACAGTGCTTCTCTCTCTGGCTTTCATGGATGTTTACTTCACTCTCCCACAGAGAGATATTTTCTTGCAGGAGTTGAAGCGTCATGTGACGCGCTGTGAGCCGCAGCGCTGCTTTCTCTCTCTCTCTCTCTGTGGATAAAGTTTCTCTATTTAAATTCTCGCTTTTGAACTCTGTGTGTGTTTAGGTTTAAGCACCTGGAAAAGCTTTCAGGTTTCTCAGCCTCAGCAGGATTTATGGGATACATTTGTGTAGTGTGTGTGTGTGTGTGTGTTGCGAGTGTAATAATGGGGCTGTCAAGGAGCCAAAGGTTTGTGTTTATGAGGAGAATGAAGCTTATAGAAGTGTCGCGGCTCACCTGCGGTGGATGGCAGGTAGAGATAGTGATTTCCCCTCATTTAATCCCTCATTTAAGCAGAGCTCAGTGTGCAGATGGGCTGGCCGGGACGCGGGCGAACATCTCTGAGCAGCCACCCGTGACTTCATTTAAAATCTGCAAGAAGAGCAGCTGTAAACGCACGGCGTAATAGAGCCGAGGAGCTCTGGACGCGTTCTATCCGGTTTGTTTTCATCCGTTTGATTTTATTTGTTTTGTTGTTGTTTGTGCGTGTCGGATCGCAACTGGAAATAGCTGAACATGAAGCAACCCTCTTGTTTTACTTCCAGTTTGTGACTGGATCATATTCTCATACATAATCAGTTTAGACATCTGACTGGGTTTTGCACCTCTATGAGATTTTATCCTGTTTTCAGAGACTATATATGTTTGTTTGTTTGTTAGTCTGTTTGTTTACTGGCACTGGGTGTATAGGAAGCATAAACTGACCTGTATAAACTTTAAAATTAACATTAACAAAAGATTTTTAAACGACTTTACTTTTCAGTTGTCATCTTGTTATGTGCAACTTTTCTAAAAATCTTTATTAAGTAATTTATTTCAGATAAACATTATTGTCATAAGTTGCTGCAATAATGGCAAATAATTTTTAAATGCAGCATTAACTCTGGGTTTCCTGAATCAATCAATTCTCAGCTGATAAAATTAAGTGACGCCCATATTTTTTAACCTTTGAATATCTGTTTTCACACACTACTGTTTAAAAGTTTGGGATTGTTTTTTTTATTTTTTATTATTAACATTTTTATTCAACAAGGATGCATTACATTGATAAAAAGTGACTGTAAAGAGTCGACATTTATGATGTTACAAAAGATTTCTATTTCAAATAAATGTTCTTTTGAACTTTCTATTCATCAAACAATCTTGGGGGGGGAAATAAGCAGCACAACTGATCATAATACAAATTAATTCAAATTAATTCAAATGATTGTTCTTTTGAACTTTCTATTCATCAAACAATCTTGGGGGGGAAATAAGCAGCACAACTGATCATAATACAAATTAATTCAAATTAATTCAAATGATTTCTCAAGGATCATGTGACACTGAAGGAGGCTGAAAATTCAGCTTTGCATCACAGGAACAAATTACATTTTAAAATGTATTCAAATAGAAAACAGTTCTTTTAAATTGTAATAATATTTCACAATATTACTGTTTTACTGTGTTTTTGATCTAAGAAATGCAGCTTTATTAGCATAAGAGACGTCTTTCAAAAACATCGTCCCAAACCCAAACATCCAACCACAAACATCACATTATAGAAGTAAAATGAATTGTGAATTCAGTTTCATGTTGATTTTAACAGTCTTTCTTTTATCAGTAAGATTGTTGCCGGCTTTTATTTGTCAGTTCTTTCTCTTTTGTTTATATACTTTCCCTAAAGACAGTTCAGTCTTTAGTTTTTCTCTAATAGGATGAATGTTGTGATTGAAAACCATCATTATACTATTCTGTCAAAGATCAATATTTATTCTGCTCCTGTTTTGTGATACTTTCATCTCCATTGTGTTGTAAAGCAGAGCATCTTTGAACATTTTCTCCCAAATAAAGCACCTGCATTCACAAGCGTTGCTTTCCTCTGTAATTACTGGTGGATGCAGGTCGATGGGAGATTGATGTGATAGAAAAACCAAGAAAGAATGAGAGAAAGCTGGAGTCTGCCTGCTACCACAGGCATCTAATGGAAGGAGCAATTTGCCTGCTGGAGTCATTTAAAGCAGAAGATGGATTGGGTCTCTTTAGGCCTTTTGTTTAGAGCTACAGTTTAATAAGTAGCTTATGAAACGTCCTAGACTGCTTCATAAGAGCCGAAACAAATCCTATTCAGTACAGGAGTACATCAGCAGGAGTAATATAGAGGCAGAAAATCGCCACAGCTGAGCAATTACCTTCAGCTCAAACTTTAAACACACTCTATCCTACCTTAAATAGCAAAGAAATGGACTAAAGACAGTATGGATAGAGTAAACGGTGACTGTAATGTTTCGAGACTTGATCCGAGGTAATGATGTCTGATACTGAAAGTTAAAATACTAAATGGCGTACAGCAGTAATGTTACAGTGACTTTTCTTGTTTTTCAGCAGTCAGTTTCCTTGATTCTCTCCTGTAAGTATATTTCAGTAGTTAACCATGTAAGATGAGTTGTTTGAATTGAATATAGTGAAGGAATAGTTCATGAAAAACACTATAAACGTAGTCTGTTCTTATTCAGCACTATATTTCAAGTCTTACGATAGCATATTCAACCCTGACATGACTTGGCATTTTTCAGGGAATAATGACTTAAATTTCAATCAAACTTTACTTTTTGCTGACCTCTCGATTGTAACCCAGCATGTCGGTAAAATTACAGGTCAAAGGTCACTGCTTCAGCGGTAATGGAAAGCTAAATGCAATGAAAATGCAAACGCTTCGCTGTATCAGGTCTCAAGCTGGACCGAGGTGAGTATTGATTTAGAATCAGTTTTCGTCTTGATGAAGGAGTCTAGGATCTTAGATCAATACTGTTTTTCCTCAGACCATCCTGCTGAATTGACCAGTTTAGACCAGCAGGATTCCATCTCTTTGTTGGGCCTGGCTAGTTTGTGCTGGTTTGAAGCTGGTTTTGTAGGTGGACGTGGATATCTGTGTCAAAATAAGGTCAGAAGCATGTTATACACACAAACATAAACACAGATGTGAATGCTTAGACAAATTGCATTGTATATACTGCTTAACAAGCAATCTTGCATTACCGTTGCAGTAACAAACTCCATTGCACCATGTTTTTTCTTTAGTGTGAAGAATATTTTAATAATCTAAAGAACTTAATTCCACAATAACAAACCTTTTGTGAAATGCAAAGTTTCCATAGATGTTAAAGGTTCTTCATGGAACCGTCAATGCCAATGAAGTACCTTTGTTTATAAAAGTGTATGGCATTGCTGTGACCCCCTTTTGGATCCTTTATTTTTAAGAGTGTATTCAGAAACTGTTTACATCACGACCGGAGGCGCTCATAAAACTATCACATTAAAACTCAGTGAAGAAAACACTGAGAAATAACCTGCTCTATACCCAACGGACCGCCGCTTTCCTCAGCAGGAGTGAATAGGGCTCAATTATAACAGAGGCGTAAGGAAACTGCAACCATTGCAAAGCTGAGGCACACCTATGATCACAAACCCTCTCAGCGTTCTGTCCACTCCAACAAACCAACAAAAACCTCTTCCAGGCCCACTGGTGGACTTTCATCAGACCCCAGACGATAGCTCAGAGCGGACAGGCATCTCGCCGGACAGAAACGGACTGACACGGCAAAGTCTGGAGTCTGCTCACTAATGCACCTCCTTGTATGTTTGTGGATGATCGTTCAGACTTAATGGAGGCTGTTTTTGTTCCGAGCTCCTCCCACAAGATTCGGACCTAAAAATAAAGAAAAGAGAAAGCGACGGAGAAGAGAAAGCGCGTAGGAGGAAAGCAGCGAGCATGAATATTCATCCCAGGCGGTCAAATCCAAAGGGCTTTCGGTAGCGCAACACATGTCTCTCAGGCTTGCTCCGGTCTACATTGTTATTCAGAGAGAAACGCTGAAAGATGAGTGAAAAAAGACAAAGTTTGTCCTGTTTTGAATGTAGCACTTGGCATTCAAATGACTTCTGAGTGTTTCACAAACAAGCGGAAAGAGTGAAACAGTAGCTGAGAGAGAGAGAGAGAGAGCTATCTGTCCTTTGGCTGCAGGGGGTTGCAGGGTGACCTTGAGAACAGTTCTGTAGTTTCCTCATGGTTTTTCTTGTGTGGGATTCACTATGAGTGTTTTCAGTTTTGTTTTGTTTTTTCTTTTTTTATTTGATGACGTGAGACCATACTTAATGGTTGGTGTGTATGGAAGCCTGTTTCCATCATAGAATAAAAAAAAACTTCTAAAAAAGGTTATTAAAACACATTTTATCTCACAATTCAGACTTTGTTTCACGCAGTTCTGAGAAAAAAGTTAGAATTGCAAGATATAAACAGATTTTTTTGACTTTTTCTTGCAGTTCCAAGTTTGTCTCACAGTTCCAGCTTTTCTTCTTAGAATTGTGAATTGTTAGAATTGCAAGACAAAAAGTAAGAATTGTGAGAAAAGAATTTCAGAATTGTGAGATATAAACAGAATTGTGAGGGAAAAAGTCAGAATTGTGAGATGTAAACTCACAATTTACATCTTGTGGGATGGGGAAAAGGGGAAAAGTCAGAATTATAACATAAATTCAGAATTGTGAGAAAAAAAGATAGAATTGTGAGGAAAAAAGTCAGAATTATAAGATATAAACTCAGAATTGTGAGGAAAAATTTAGAATTATTATAAACTCAGAATTGTAAGGGGGAAAAGTCAGAATTGTGAGAAAAAAAGACATTATTATAAGATATAAACTCAGAATTGTGAGGAAAAATTCTGAATTATTATAAACTTAGAATTGTGAGAAAAAAAATCTGAATTGTGAGGAAAAAAGTCAAAATTGTGAGATATAAACTTAGAATTGTGAGGAAAAATTCATAATTATTATAAACTCAGAATTGTGAGATGTAACGTTCAGAATTGTAAGGGACTTCTTTGCATGTGAAATGAGTAATAACATTTACTGGTTAATGTGGGCAGTTATGCGATCGTGTAACATTACAAGCCGTTTTGCAGCTTACGTTTTTTTTTTTTTTGGCCTAATGGGACAGTTTTGTAAGAT
>NW_015652820.1:95315-100825 GCF_001515625.1 Sinocyclocheilus rhinocerous
TGAGAAAAAAAATCTGAATTGTGAGGAAAAAAGTCAAAATTGTGAGCTATAAACTTAGAATTGTGAGGAAAAATTCATAATTATTATAAACTCAGAATTGTGAGATGTAACGTTCAGAATTGTAAGGGAAAAATGTCAGAATTGTGAGAAAAAAAGACAGAATTATAATATATAAACTCAGAATTGTGAGAAAAAAGTCAGAATTGTGAGGGAAAACGTCAAAATTGTGAGATATAAACTCAGAATTGTGAGGAAAAATTCAGAATTCTTATAAACTCAGAATTGTGAGATATAAGCTCAGAATTGTGAGATATAAACTCAGAATTGTTGAAACAGTATTTTTTATTTCTTTATTTATTTTAGTATTATGTTTGTTTGTTTTTTTTGGGTGGAATATGCTTCAATAGTCTTTGTTTTATTTGCAGCAGTTTTTATTATTATTATTATTATTATTATTATTATTTTACAGTGTTAACCTGTTTTTCCAGCTCCAGGCCTGTTGTTCTACATGATTCTGTTGTTTCTGAGTTATTGCAAAACACACACACACACTCACACACACTCAGGACATGAACAGGTTTGCTGCTGTCCAACTCTGTCTTGCAGTTATGTTTCACTTTTTCTGTCAGCCACTGGATCGTCACATCTGTCCAGAGTCATATTGGGTGTGATTTGTGTCTCTGTGTCTGGCAGTTTCAGGGGTCAGTATTATAAGGAGCACAACAGTCAAGAGCCAGTTTCCAGAGATCAGAATGATTCCTGCTGGAAGGAACGACAGGAGGACAATGCTTTTTTTAGACCTTGTTTAGTCCAGGTTCCTGAGCTGCAAAGAGTCTTATGCTGCGTAAAGGTACTTTCAGATCCTCAGTGACAATAGTCAAAAGTTGCAGAGGCAAACGATGACCAGCGGTGACCAAAAACACACAACTCGTGTCTGGATGAAGAGTGTAGATCTAATGAAACATGAAAGGACTGGTTCACCTGAAGTTGAACAGATTTGGAGAAATTTAGCGTTACATGACTTGCTCACCAATGCATCCAGAATGCAGTCAGAATAAGAGTCCAAACAGCGGATAAAAACATCACATCCATAAGAAATCCACACTAATCCAGTCCATCAGTTAACATCCTCTGAAGTGAAAAGCTGTGTGTTTGTAAGAAACAAATCCATCAAGGCATTTAAACTTTAAACCATTGCTTCTGACTAAAATATGAGTCTATAATCCATAATAACGCTTCCTCAAGTTAAGAAATCCATCAACATATTGGTTTAGAACTATTTAAGACTTGATCTGTTTTTTTGGCTTGATCTATGCATATTTCTCTCCTGATTCAGACAAGACAACTTTTTCACTGGAGAAAGCAATATTATGGATAGAGGACTCATATTTTTGCTAGAAGCAATTGCGCAATTTGTGGATTATTGTGATGTTTTTATCAGCTGTTTGGACTCTCATTCTGACGGCACCCATTCACTGCAGAGGATCCATTGGTGAGCAAGTGATGTAAAGATACATTTCTCCAAATCTGTTCTAATGTAGAAACAAACTCTACCTTGGATAGCCTAAAAGTGTGAGTACATTATCAGCACTTTTTTTTCTCAAGCTTGATTATGCATTTTAGTAGCAATGTAGCAATGCTGTTATTAAGATGTAGTTCCCAAATAATTAACAATGTAAACAATGATAGTGCTGTTTATGTTGTTTTCATAATTATCATTACAGTTTTTATGACCCTTTTTATTGTCTGAATGTTTTGGTCTGGTAAAGCAATATCGTTGTCAGATAGCTAAATATCTTGTTTCAGGGGTTTAGAATTAAAGTTGCAAGCACAATTATGTATTTAGAATCAGAATAAAGAAATGGATTTAAAATCAGAATGAGAAGTAAGTAATAGAATGGTAATTGTAATCAAAATGGCATTAGAATAAGGACCCAAAGAAGAGTATGCTAGCATAATAGCGTCAAATATCCATTTGGAAAGTCTTTGCTTCGTAACCGGACAACCCTTGGTGCGGCCATCGAAGCTGATACAAATAGCTGATCCGATCCCCTGAACGAGGTGGAACGCTCAACATAGACTTTCAGCGCCCTGACGGGACAGAGTAAGTTCAACTCTTCCGCTTCGATCAACCTAGGAAAATAGAGCTGCTCGATGTAAAGAGGGGTGCTGATCTTCATGTGTAAGACACGGATTGAAGCGCAGTGTGGAGAGCGAGCACGCGGGTACAGTGCCGGCATACGAACGCTCAGACTCATGCTGGGACCGCTGCTGCTGCGACGCTGAAGGCGGCGGAGAAGTGGCGAATCAGCCGAGCAGAGGGTCGCTGGTTCAGCTTGATCCGCTGCGAAGGTGATTCTACGGCGAGAGGCTTCGAGTCTCGTAGATCAGCGATGAACTAGTCGTCGCTGAAGGAGAAGAAATCTGAGGATCCTATGGCGATGTGCCGCTTGTATAGCCAGATGACCCCGCCCATTCTCCGCTGCCGAGCCATTGGTTCTTTAAGGAGTTTTTCCCCAAAGCGTCTTAAACAGACGCAGTACGAGTGAATTATCGATAGGGAACACCGTTATTAGCATCTCTAATTCTCACATGTTAGTGATTTGAACACAATACTGACAAAGAAAAGTTTTTAGACAAACATTTTTAGTGTTGTTGCTCTTGTTGTTTGTGTTCACTTACATAATGAGACCAGATGGTAATACCATGGTGTGACAGGAAAAAGAAACAATACTTCTGGATTACTATTCTTCCAAAAGTTTAGTCATCTAATATGCTGATTTACTGCTCAAAAAAACATTTCTGATTATTTATCTTATATTTCTACATTTCTTATTATTTCTTATATATTTTATCTATGTAGAAATCTGTTGGTCTGATTCTTTTTTTTTTTTTGTCAAAACATTTTTTTCAGGTTTCTTTGAAAAATAGAAAGTTCAAAAGAACAGCATGTATTCGCAATATAAATCTTTTGTAACATTATAAAAAGGCTTTACTGTCACTTTTGATCACTTTAATGCATTCTTGCCAAATAAAAGTGTTAATTTCTGTCAAAAAAATCTTACTGACCCAAACTTTTGAACGGTAGTGTACCAAGAGAGTGAGGGTGATGAGGTTTATATGAGAATATGAGTAATAGTTTATTTCCTTGCCATCAGCAAACGGAGACTCTCTCTCCTCCAGACTCGGGTTGCATGGTGTTTTTACATTCTAAGTGCAATTTTCCGCCGTGGACAAGTGTCTATTGCTATAATTTGCATGAAATTACATATACTGTAGGATATGCTACAAAATGGGTTTCCTGACTTTTTGATCCAGCATAATGTATTTACTCAGAAATCACCATCGCAGGAAACAATGCAGCATTATATATATATTTTTTAATTCTAAAAAAGTTATTTAAATTGTTCTTTCAAATACTTTTTTTTCACTTACATAATGAGACCAGATGGTAATACCATGGTGTGACAGGAAAAAGAAACAATACTTCTGGATTACTATTCTTCCAAAAGTTTAGATGTTCAAAGACTTTTAGAAAAATACCGTGACACACTTCAGTGACCATATGAGATACTATGGTACTTTAAAATACAGTATACCATGGTACTAATTGGTACTTATTGTAGTATTTACATTTATATTTATACATTTGGCAGATGCTCTTATCTGGAAAGACTAAAAAACAATGCATTTTTGATCAGTTCATACGCTCATGACATTCAGCATTGCAAATGTTAAAAAAAAAAAATTATAATGCCACTGCAGAGATAATAAGAATAAGAATAATAAAACATGGTTTGTTAAAAAATGCATCATATGCAAAACAAAATGGGGGAAAAAATGGTATTGTCAAAATACCTGTCCAAAAGTGTATTAACATTGTATATGCACTGGAAAAAATTGTGTAGAATTTACATTGAAACTATTTTCACTCAGAAATTGCATTTTTTAATTCTAAAAAAGTTATTTAAATTGTTCTTTCAAATACTTTTTTCCAACTATATACAAGCTAAAGAACCTGTACAGCCCCCAAAATAGTTATTGATAAGAAAAAGGTTCTTTGCCTAACTTAATAATCAACAAAAGCACCTTTATTTTTAAGGTTCTATTTAATTCACACTGTAAAAAAAAATCCGTAAAATTTACGGTAAAAACGGCAGCTGTAGTTGCCGGAATTTTACCGTAAAAAATACGGTAGCAACGTTTTAGGTTTTACGGTTTTAACTTAAATTTACAGTTAAATACCGTAATTTCATTAACTGATATAATGTTAATATACCAACCTATTGAAGTACTGAAATCTGTTTTGTACCTTTGTCATACACTGATAACCACCTTTTTTTAAAACTTTAAAAATGCAGGTGGTGATGAGAAAGTCACACAATGAACCAAAGCCTATCACAAGCAGCTTTTAAATAATAAAATATATAGAAGGTGCACAGTGTCATTCACACAAACACCAAACACCATTTTTAAATGTTCATAAATAATCTTTGGAGTTTTGTACAACTTGATACAATTTTGATAAATAATTATTTGAAGTGTGTTCAAAAGAACACAATATTACCATTGGACCATATCCAAAAATGAAGGCAACCACATATATTCTCAAACATCCATGTTAATACATGGCCAATAAAGCATGGTATTTGGTATGGTATGATATTTGGTTCGTATTACACTGGTATTACAACACACATTTGATGCTCTTCAGACTGGTTTTGTTTGTTTTGATAATTCCTCATAATGTTGCAGAAATTATGTTGTTTGCATGTACTTTTGATTAATTGAATGCATCCTTGCTGAATAAAAGTATTAATAATATATTATTAATATAAAAAGTATTAATTTCGGTCCACACAACTGAAACTGGTTCTCTGCTGAACTTAGAGAACAACCAAAAAACCTTTACTTTTAAGGCTGAGAGAGACTATATTCACCTTTTTTATTCACCCTTTGTTCCCCGAAATGAAATGAAATTCACTGTATCATGTTTCACCGTCTTGGATTCTTCTCCTATAATGCAGACAGACATTCATTCAGGGGTTCATCCCCGAGTCACCATCCGCTTCTGTTTAATAAAACCCCTCCATCCTCTCGCAGTGGCCATGGAGACTCACAAATGAGACATACCATGAATACCCCGGAGAAAAAAAGAATTACACACCACTATCTGAAATGAAAAGAGTGTAAGAGTGAAAGAGAGATGAGATGAGATGCTCTTAAAGCCTGGCGCTTCATTGGCTGCCGCTTGTCGTGTTTTGTGGGCAATCCTTTCTTGTTTGCTTTCAGAAGCCCTGACAAAAAACTCCATCTCTAAACGGCAAAGACACAATCGCTTTCCCCTCCACACCAAATCCAGCCTGAGCCACAGATGCAAGAGTGTGTTTATGTTCAATATGAGCACTTCTCAACTAGTGGGTCACAACCCATAAAACAGGTCACAGGTATGTTTTGATAGGGGAAAATAATGATAAATGCAGACATTATATGGTACATACTGTTCAAAA
>NW_015652820.1:101705-102628 GCF_001515625.1 Sinocyclocheilus rhinocerous
CGTAAAATTTATGTCCAATACATGTAATGTCCAATACAGTTTTTCACCGTATATAGTAGGGGAATTTACCGTTAACCATTTAACAGGTTTTTACTGTAGCATTTTTACAGTCTTTTACCGTTAAATTCACGGTCATTTTTTACAGTGCACTCTTTGTCTTTATAAACATTATAAATGTCTTCACTGTCACTTTTGATTAATTGAATGCATCCTTGCTGAATAAAAGTATTAATAATATATTATTAATATAAAAAGTATTAATTTCGGTCCACACAACTGAAACTGGTTCTCTGCTGAACTTAGAGAACAACCAAAAAACCTTTACTTTTAAGGCTGAGAGAGACTATATTCACCTTTTTTATTCACCTTTTGTTCCCCGAAATTAAATGAAATTCACTGTATCGTGTTTCACCGTCTTGGATTCTTCTCCTATAATGCAGACAGACATTCATTCAGGGGTTCATCCCCGAGTCACCATCCGCTTCTGTTTAATAAAACCCCTCCATCCTCTCGCAGTGGCCATGGAGACTCACAAATGAGACATACCATGAATACCCCGGAGAAAAAAAGAATTACACACCACTATCTGAAATGAAAAGAGTGTAAGAGTGAAAGAGAGATGAGATGAGATGCTCTTAAAGCCTGGCGCATCATTGGCTGCCGCTTGTCGTGTTTTGTGGGCAATCCTTTCTTGTTTGCTTTCAGAAGCCCTGACAAAAAACTCCATCTCTAAACGGCAAAGACACAATCGCTTTCCCCTCCACACCAAATCCAGCCTGAGCCACAGATGCAAGAGTGTGTTTATGTTCAATATGAGCACTTCTCAACTAGTGGGTCACAACCCATAAAACAGGTCACAGGTATGTTTTGATAGGGGAAAATAATGATAAATGCAGACATTATATGGTACATACTGTTCAAAA
>NW_015652820.1:103833-118992 GCF_001515625.1 Sinocyclocheilus rhinocerous
GGCCTCCTAACAATCCCCATATCTACTGATTGGCTTCATCACTCTGTCTCCTCTCCACCAATAAGCTGGTGTGTGGTGGGCGTTCTGGCGCACTATGGCTGCCATCGCATCATCCAGGTGGATGCTGCACACTGGTGGTGGACGAGGAGATGCCCCCCTCACAATGTAGAGCGATTTGAGTGCTTAGAAAAGCAGAAAAGTGCTATATAAATGTAATTAATTATTATTATTATTATTATTATTATAATTCTGACATGAACATTTAAAACTATGTCATAATTATGATTTACCAAACTAGGTAGGATTATTGTGATGGAAATAGAGAAAACTCATAATTATGACATAAAATGTTAAAATTATGAGATGAAAAAGTCCTAATAATTTTGCTATTTTCATGTCATACTTATGATTTACCAAAGCAATTTTTTAAAAACTTTTTTTGTCAAACAAAATACACACACACACACACACACACAGTGCAGATCAAAATTTAGAACAACCTACAATTTCCTAAATTTTGAGGTCACTGCTTAGTCCTATTTATAAGCACATTTCACAAGTTAAATATATTCTTAAGCACAGTAAAAGCTTAAATGAGATATATGAAAAAGAACATTGAACAAAATTAGAGAACATTTTCAGTTACCCTCCAGTTATTGGTGTTAATCTGGCACCTCATGCCAATTTCTTTATTTAGCTGACAAAAACTATTTAACTGGCAGCCTAACTTTACAGTTTATGTACAGTTTAGCCATAGTAGATTCGATGTAGATCTATTCAAGTCTGTGATTTCTAGAATATTGCATCTTTACAATGTCACTAACTCATTCAAGTCACCCAAAAAGGCTGGTCATCTACGAAAGACAAATGCATGAGAGGACAGTATAAATGTGGAGACTCTCAATTGGGAATCGGTTCAACACTGCAGCCGGAATTGCTCTCCAGTTCAGTGCTGAACAGGGTAAGGATCTATCTCGGCATACAGTGTCTTGATGTTTAAGAGAATTAGGACTAAAAACCCACTCTGCAGTGACCAAACCTCTCATCAGCAGATAGAATCAAAAGGCTAGACTAACCTTTGCTGAGAAGTATGTTGTGTAGACAGAGGAGAACTGGTCCAAAGTTCACTTCAGTGATGATAGCAAGTTTAATTGATTTGGGTCTGATGGGAAACATTTTATTCAGCATCAAACTGAGGAGAGACTGAGCCCAAAGTACGTAAAGAAGTGTGGAGGAGGAAGTGTCATGGTTTTTGATGGATGTTTTTTGCAGCAGGAGTGCCCCCCTCACAATGTAGAGCGATTTGAGTGCTTAGAAAAGCAGAAAAGTGCTATATAAATGTAATTAATTATTATTATTATTATTATTATTATAATTCTGACATGAACATTTAAAACTATGTCATAATTATGATTTACCAAACTAGGATTATTTTATGTGATGGAAATAGAGAAAACTCATAATTATGACATAAAATGTTAAAATTATGAGATGAAAAAGTCCTAATAATTTTGCTATTTTCATGTCATACTTATGATTTACCAAAGCAATTTTTTAAAAACTTTTTTTGTCAAACAAAATACACACACACACACACACACACAGTGCAGATCAAAATTTAGAACAACCTACAATTTCCTAAATTTCGAGGTCACTGCTTAGTCCTATTTATAAGCACATTTCACAAGTTAAATATATTCTTAAGCACAGTAAAAGCTTAAATGAGATATATGAAAAAGAACATTGAACAAAATTAGAGAACATTTTCAGTTACCCTCTTTACAATGTCACTAACTCATTCAAGTCACCCAAAAAGGCTGGTCATCTACGAAAGACAAATGCATGAGAGGACAGTATAAATGTGGAGACTCTCAATTGGGAATCGGTTCAACACTGCAGCCGGAATTGCTCTCCAGTTCAGTGCTGAACAGGGTAAGGATCTATCTCGGCATACAGTGTCTTGATGTTTAAGAGAATTAGGACTAAAAACCCACTCTGCAGTGACCAAACCTCTCATCAGCAGATAGAATCAAAAGGCCAGACTAACCTTTGCTGAGAAGTATGTTGTGTAGACAGAGGAGAACTGGTCCAAAGTTCACTTCAGTGATGATAGCAAGTTTAGTTGATTTGGGTCTGATGGGAAACATTTTATTCAGCATCAAACTGAGGAGAGACTGAGCCCAAAGTGCGTAAAGAAGTGTGGAGGAGGAAGTGTCATGGTTTTTGATGGATGTTTTTTGCAGCAGGAGTTGGGCCTCTTATACAGCTACATGGCAGGATGAATGCAAATGTTTATCAGAACCTCATTCAGCAACATGCAGTACCTTCCCTGCAATCATCTCCCAATCAGCCCGAAATTTTCATGCAGAACAATAGCCCCGTCACACTGCAAAACAGGTAAAGCAGTTAAACTAAGAACATTGAAATAATGAAATGGCTGTGCCAGAGTCCTGATCTAAACCCGACTGAAAATCTCTGGAAAATCCTTGGCAACAAAGTTATGGCTGAGAATCTCACTACAGTTACCGAACTGTTGAAGAAACTGGAAAAAAAAAAAGTGGACCAAGATCACACCAGTGCAGTGTGAGACACTAGTGATGCCCTGTGGCTGCAGATGTGCTGAAGGTATTCAAAGCAAGGGCCTCTACATTTACTACTAATGGTTCCAGGGACAGCTGGAACCCTCCAAAATTTTAGTTGGAGTTTTCTTTCGTGCTAGAGTGGTTACAGTTCTCTCATTTTGATCACTGTGTTTTCCGCAAAATAAAGGTTTTTGTTGAAATGCCTTGGATATTTTATCAAACATGTAAGTAGAACAGTGGTATACCTACAGCTAATATTCCTTCAAGTTCTGAGTGATGAAGATGAACAATATTTCAGAAACATCAAGTATTTATAGATTGTTCTCTAATTTTGATTGCCACTGTACAGTATATATATAATTTTCCTCTGCACTCTACTATTTATTGTAGCATGCAAGTATCTGCTCGGTGCTATTTTTCTCCACCAACTGTCCAACTGGCGGCTCAGTTTTTCCATGAGTATATCATATTCACAATGCAATTTCTGTGTAGGCACAGGCTCGCTATTTCTGCAAAGTCCAGTCTCTTGGATATTTCCGGCCTGATTGGAACAGGTAATTTTAGTCAGCTCTTGGCATTTTTGAGAGCAGCACATGTCAGGGGGTCTGTGAATGGTCCACGGACATGCCATCTGAGGCTGAGATTAGTCTGACACCATCTCTAGTGCTTCTTCTCTTTCCATTTCACCTCATGTTTCCTTCTCCTAATTCACATGCCTTTGTTCGCCCTTCCCCATCTCTCTCTCTCTCTCTCTCCATCGGCAGTGGGCTAATCCTCGGCTTGCCGCTTGCTCGCACTCCGGAGGAAGTGGCCACAGTTGTTACATCCTGGCTGCAATAATGCAGTGCATGAAATTACAGTTGATTACCTGTCAAAGCACCTCGCCGCTGGAGCGAGATGTGAGGGAATCGCTCAGCCGCCGGGCCGAGACCGCAGGGGTGAGAATGTGTCGGAGAATTGTCCAGACGGGTTAATAACAATGAAAGTTATTGGCGAGTGTGAACAGAAACAATGAGATTTTCAGCAGATGCTGATGTAATTTTCAATTTACCATGGAAAACCACTCTGGCAGTTAGAAGCAGTCGCTTATGAGAGAAAGTCGATGGTGAAGTGTTGATTCGTGATGAGAAGCCAGCTCTTCTGTTCGCTGTCGATAGGAGGCCGAACAGAGCTCGCTTTGTAGAGAGATTAAAACCTTGATAACTTTCCAATTGGGACAAATGGAAATGTAAAAATTTACTCATTTCATTCAGAGCCCAGAAATAAAAGGTTTGATTGAAAATCCTCCTCTAAAGGGACGTTCACCCTGACTTCATCACTGACTGTGATTGAATTGCTAGAAGTTGACAGGTATTGTTAGTTGCTAGCAGGTGTTTTGGTCCATTTTAGTTCAGCCTTACTGTTATTTTTTCCACTGAAAAACGTAAAACACGGTTAATGTTGAGAAATGGTAGACATAACATTGTTTAAAGTACCCCCTGAGTTGATGTTTCAATAAATTAATCATTTAAAACAACTGTAAGTTTTTTTTTAAACCTTGTAAAATCAGTTTCAGATCAATCTGATGGTGCACTGACTCGTAATAAGAAGAATAGCTTCTGTTTCTGTCCCAACCGTCTGTTCTGAATCTGAGGGTATGCAAGTTTGGTGAGCAGGTAAATTCTGCGAAAAGGGCGGATCACTTTACGTCACACAGATATAGCTTTAGCGAAGGAGTGTTGTCTGTACGACAGCACATCATGGCAGAGACCAACAGAACCTAAAAAGTAATCTAAAAAGTCCGGGTCGGACAAGTTTGAACTTTTACTCTTTGCTACATAACTTTGCCTTCTGCAGTGATGATAAAGCAAAACCGTTTAAGCTTTACATTCACAATGCATGTTACAAACAAAAATCGCTCTGTATCTCAAGATGGTTTATTTGATTCACATTTACTCCAAAATCCACGATAACCGCTCTGAGAGCCCTCGTACAAACCTTCGAAGGGCCTCGTTCATGAAGCTCAAGCAGCGTAAATCCAATTGCACATAAATTACTTTATGCAAATCATAGTTTTACAAATGATTTACACGCTAATTCTGCTGGTGTCTAATGAATGAGGTCCCGTGTGTGAAAACACCCTACAAGACTGAACTTTCTCTGCAATCATTTATTGTCTGTTTATTCAAAGTGCTGCATCTGCACACGCGCTATCAATTCATCAGGCCTTTTAAATGAATGCAACAAAGACACAGATGTCTCTCTCTCCCTTCTGTTCCTCCGTCTTCATCTCTCTCTCTCTCTGATTAGCAAGGGCTGAAGGCTATGTCTGACTTTTCCTCCCACTGATGGTCTTTGAGTTTGACGCTTTGCATTTTAAACGCTGTTTCTTTTAAAAGCAGACTCTATTTCAATTAAGACATTTGAAACTTCATATTCTAGCTGTGTCGCCGCGCGGTGACCGTGATTTCATACAACATGTTCCTGGATCAACATCCTTGTTGATCCTGGAACAACATTCCAATTAACCAATCAGAATTGAGGGATAACTTTTCAGGCAATATCTGTTTTAGGCTTACGATCAGGGTTAGGTGCTTCTACACCCTTGTAAATGAGCTATCATTTCACACTGATTGTAGGAATAAATTATGGGTAGGTTTAGGTTTAGGGGTAGGGATTGGGTTTAGTCTATATTTTTGGACAGTAATGTTGATCCAGGATCAACAAAAGATGTTGATCCAGGAACATGTCTTACTTGGCAAAATCTGAGAGTGACAGATATTCACTGTCAAAGCAAACTTTGGGATGGACACCACGCGAATTAACTTTCAGAATCCATCCGCAGACCTTCAGTAGCAAACAAATTAGCCTCGCCGCCTCCGCTGTTGCGCACATCAAATGCACGGCGCGTCTTGAGCCTGACAACATTCAGATTTATGAGCATTAGAGGCTTCGGTTGGCATGCATAAGTCATGAGAGCGGGCATATTTAGAGGAGTTAGCGGTAATTCACTGATATGTCAGAGGTTTTGAGAGACAATAGCTTTACAGAGAGCTACAGTGAATGCCAGTAGATAACGGTCTGCTGTATGACAAGAGGCGCGTCGGGCCCGCGTGTGTGTTCGGATATCGGTGCCGAACAGAGCAGCGGTTCTCGGTTCATTCTGTCAGACGGCTGCCTCAGGGTTTTTTGACAAGGACGGGCAGCGCTAACCTTTTTACCAATTGCAACCTGACAGTTGATCATTCACATGCCAAATGGAGGCATTCACGGTGCGAGTCCTTCATTACATGGAGGCGCGCACCGTTTCCCAGAAGCCCCGCCGTCAAAGACGTCCCCTTCTTTTGGAGAGGGGCCACCTTTCACAGGACTGATAAACACTGCTGTGTCATCTTTGAGATTTTCCTGAGAGCAGATGCTTTTGTGATCGTAATGAAGCTGGGAACTTGGTGACTGGGAGTTTTTCTATTGAAATCTTTTCATTTTGACTGTGATTATTGCTCTTATTCTCGGAAAGGAATGTCATGTCAACATGCCATGTCTTTCTGTAATATCTCAATTTTATTCTGCATAACTCAATAATTAAAGGCTTCAGTGAAGGACATCACATTTTGAAGTAGTGATACTTTAGCTCTCTGTACCTGTAGGCTGCATTTAAAAGCATCACAGGAGTACTTATAAAAAATTAAGCAGCCTTTTAAGATGTCATATTTTGGCTAAATTGTACACACACACACACACACACGTTGGTTTTATGGTTTACGGGGACTCTCCATAGGCGTAATGGTTTTTACACCATACAAACCGTATTTATAAACCCCTCACAGCGAACTTTTTTTAGATTTTCAAATAAAAAATCATTCTGATTGATTTATAAAGTCTTTTGAATTAAGGGGACACCGAGTGTCCTCATAAATCACCTTCACATTGTAATACCTATGTCATACCCATGTCATACAAATTTGTGTCCTCATAAACCACATAAACATGCACAGTATAATTAATATAAAATTGGCTGACATTTTAAATTAGTCTTTTTCAAATTTTATTTTAATTAACGTTTTAGTCGTTTTGATATGTGCATGTCATTTTTATTAGGCTTACATTTATTATTATTTTTTGTATTTTTATATTGTTTATTTTTATTTTAGATTTAGTTTTAGTTTTTTAGTAACAAATTTAGTTAAACTTAAAACTTAAACTTTTAGTTATTTTCTAAGGCAACATTGTTGAAATGTCAATTTTTTCATCCAATATTTATATCTTAGGCTTTATTTTATTTACTTTGTAACACACATATACACATGTATGTATATACACGTGTGTATACTTTAGTTTTTTTTATAGTTTTAGTTTTCATTAAAATTTTATTGTTTTAGTAATTTTATATAGTTTAAGTTTTAGTAGTGTAATTTTTATTTAATTAAATTAATTAAATTTAATTAAATTAATTAAATGTATTTAATATTTAATTAATTAAATGGATGCCACCTTATTGGTACAATAAAGCCCTCCCTACACCTACCCTAACCCAACCCGATACTTTATTTTCAACTTTTTGATAATTTCCTTAATTTTTATTGAAAATAAATGCCTTTACGATGTGATACGAGATTTGAAAAGGGAGGGAAAAAAAGTTTGTCAAAAGGTGGGATCGAACCCGGGTCAATCGCGTCAAAAAACCAACAACAAGTGCTTATCCGTCTGCGCCACTGGAACTGATGTTTTACAGCCACTTTTAACTAAATGTAAATAGACACCCCGTATATTTTATTCCAGAGTAGAGGCAATTCATACAATACGAATCAACCAACTCACATGTGCCGCAATCGCGATACCCGCTCATTAGAACTTTCAGTGAGCTATTTTTAGAGTGTGCACTCGACTACGTTCCTGGACGCGGACGCGTGCGTCTGTGTTCTGCTCGGTCCTGCTCCTCCGTGGCGATGACGGCGTGCGGTTAAAAAAATCATAACAGACGAATTTGAAAGTGGGGGGGGAAACAAACGGAATTTTGAAAAGTGGGGGGGACATGTCCAGCAAACCACGGTCAGAGCCATTATCTACAAATGAAGAAAACTTGGAACAGTGGTGAACCTTCCCAGGAGTGGCCGGCCTACCAAAATTACTAGACTGGTGGTAGTGTGATGGTCTGGGGCTGCTTTGCAGCTTCAGGACCTGGACATCTTGCCATAATTGATGGAACCATTATTATTATTATTATTATTATTAACCATGAATTCTGCACGGAGAATGTCTGGCTGTCAGTTTGTGACCTCAAGCTCAAGTGTACTTGGGTTATGCAGCAGGACAATGATCCCCAAAACACCAACAAGTCCACCTCTGAATGGCTCAAGAAAAACAAAATGAAGGTTTTGGAATGGCCAAATCAAAGTCTGGACTTAAATCTGATTGAGATGCTGTGGCATGACCTTAAACAGTCCATTCATGCTCGAAACCCCTCCAATGTGGCTGAATTAAAACAATTCTGCAAAGAAGAGTGGGCCAAAATTCCTCCACAGCGATGTGAAAGACTCATTGCCAGTTATCGCAAACACTTGATTGCAGTTGTTGCTGCAAAGGGTAGCACAACCAGTTATTAGATTTTGGGGGCAATTACTTTTTAACATAGTGCCAGGCAGGTTTGGACAGCTTTTTTCCCTTAATAAATGAAATCATTATTTCAAAACTGCATTTTGTATTTACTCGGGTTATCTTTGTGTAATATTAAAATTTGTTTGATCTGAATCATTCAAGTGTGACAAATATGCAAAAAAAAAAAAAAACAGGAAGGGGGCAAAAACTTTTTCACACCAGTGTGTGTGTGTGTGTGTATATATATATATATATATATATACATTTGTACAAGCTTATTGCAGATTTGACTGTATTTGGCCTTCGACTGCACTCAAATACACAATAAGCTATAAAATCTCCAACATAGTCATCAGATGAATAAAGATTCTGGACGTACTGTACAGTGTTTGCAGGCTTTGTGAATATATTGTGTAACCGAGACGCTCAAAGAAATAGGCTAACCAATACTGATGTGCCATTAAAAGTGATTGACAGCTATAGTATCTTAGACTACCAATAATTTAAATCAGGGGGCTGGAACAAAACACTGAGGTGAAGATGTACGAGATGCTTTAGTTACTGACAGAGGATAAAATGCCGTTTAAATGACAGGTTACCCACAGCACATAAATCATCTGATATACTGATCTGATCCGCTGAGAGAGATTCCACCAAAGAGTCTAGAGGTGTGAAAATACGGCATGCCACTGTTGAATTTAACAAGAATCAAAATCTACCCTATTTACTTTAATAATAATACACAGTCCTGGTCTTATTGTGCATGCTATTCCAAGCCAAACATGTAAATGTATCATAGCAACTCTATTTGTTTGCTATTAGTAACTTTCAGGAGCTGTTAGACGTTATTAATCATGTTTTGCATGTTCCTCTGTTGTCTGCAGATTGATTGCTCATGCTAAGTGTGTTCATTCTATATTCAGGTGTGTTTGTTCTGGAGTGACAGAGTTCTATATCTGGAGAGAAGATTCTATATCGCCGTGGAGCCGCAGGTCAGTCTCCATGACTACAGCTGTGTGGGCTGATCCTGATTTATATCAGAGGTAAATTTAGGATTAGCTCTCAGCAAACGGCAACACAGTGATAGCAGCAGTCGCTCTCTTCTGCTGTTTGTGCCTTTGTCTATCAACCCATTCTGCCTTCCTTTACAGCATGGTGAAAGAAATGAATATGTTTATTCAGCAAAGATGCATTAAATTGATCAAAAGTGGCAGTAAAGACATAATGTTACAAAAAAAAAAAAAAAATCTGTTATGAATAAATGCTGACTGTTCTTTTGACCTTTCTATTCATCAAAGAATCCTGAAAAAATGAGATGCATCACATTTTCCACAAAAATACGAAGCAGCACAACTGTTTTTAACATTGATAATCATAAGAAATGTTTCTTGAGCTGCAAACGAGCATAGTATGATTTCTGAAAGATCATGTGACACTGAAGACTGGAGTAATGATGCTGAAAATTCAGCTTTGCATCACAGGAATAAATTACATTTGAAAATATATTACAGTAGAAAACATCTAGTTTAAATGTAAATAATATTTAACATTATTACTGTTTTTACTGTATGTCTGAACAAATGAATGCAGCATTTGTGAGCATGAAAGACTTTTTCCAAAAACATTTTTAAAAATTATACCAGTCTCAGACTTGTGAATAGTAGCGTATGAAAAGTTTAAGATGAATAATTAATAATAATACATTTTTAACGATAATTATAATAATTGTAGAATTTTTGCATTTTCTAATAAGTGGTTCTTGACCATGCAGAAGTTGCTACAATAATGCTAAACAATTTATTTAGTTAATTTATTTTGGAATTTATTTTACACTGAAAAAAAATTGTAACCTAGAAATGTTAACATCTAAATTAACTTGTTTTATTCAAATAAAAATATTATTTAGCATCGAGTCAACCTAAATATATTGATTATACAAATACTGAATACATTATATATACAAACAAAAATAATTTTTATGGATTAAATCAGGTAAAACATGCACGTTACTGCTTTTTACATTGAACCTCTCCACAACAGTCCACACAATTTAAGGTAGCAGGTTCACACTGAAGTTTAATACTTAGTGTTTAGGGTTTGTTCAAATCCAGTATCAAACTATGAGCAATAAAAAATAGTGATAATTGACTTAGTAAGCATGTTTCGCTTAGCTAGACGTGTTTCTCTTTCGTTTAAAAATGACTGTGCTTGGACATTCACATCATTTTCATTGTGGTCGCTCAGACATGATCAAACGAGCTTAGCTGATAATGAACAGCAGTAATTGAATGAGTTCTCTTTCTCACAGAGGATCATGATAACCTCTATCTGTCCCTGCGGACCCTGATTTAGTTGAGCAGTCCTACTGAAGCGAGGTCTCTCTCATCACCCCTAAATTACAGGCGACAGAAAGAGCGTTCTGTCATTATGACTCCAGCGGACTTCATTACCAAGGATTAAGGGTCACTCGTGTTGGCCAAAGATTGTCTGACAAAACAATAGTCCAGACTTTTGACTGTCAGCATAAAGTCTTGCCAGCCTTGCAACTAATTCCGCATAGGAACCGCCCATTTAGACAGGAAGAGTCCGTCTGAGCATCATGTGAAGTGACCAGTCAAAGTTGGTTTTGTTTTTATGTGCCATTTTGTTGTTGTTTTGGACCCCACTGGCTTTCATTCTATTTAAAAAATGGTTTAAACATTTAAAATATCATCTTTTGTTTTGTAAAACAAGCAGATTTGGAATGAAATGAGAGTTAATGAAGTGCTGTTGTGAACTAAAACTATTAAAAAGTTTTGGTTTATTGAAATGCAAAAAAATATTGAAAAACATTAATTGAAATGCAAAATAGTTTTTATTAATTGAAACACAAAAAATATATTAATATGAATTAAAATGTATTTGGAGTCACATTTTCCCCTGAAATTCAGCTGTTTTGTTGTTAGCTTAAATGATTAAAAAATGTTTTGTAAACTGAAATGCAAAAATATATTAAATACTTTTCATTAAGTGAAATGCAAAAATATGTTGATTTAAAATGTATTTGGAGTCACATGTCCCCCTGAAATTCAGCTGTGTTGTTAACTTAAATGATTAAAAATATTTTTTGTAAACTGAAATGCAAATTGAAAATAGTTTTCATTAATTAAAATGCAAAAATATATTAATTTAAAATATAATTCAGCTGTGTTTTTGTAAACTAAAACTATTAAAATGGTTTTGTTAATTAAAATGCAAAATATAATAAAAAATATTTTTAATTGAAACGCACACAAAAAAATTCCTTTAAAATGTTTTTGGAGTCACATTTTGTCCTGGGATTCAGTGGTGTTGTCAATTAAAATGTTTTCATTAAATGAAATCAAGCTGAAATAAAAAAAATACAATTATTTAAACAAATTTAGAAATGTTACTAACTGAAATAAGTTGAATTAGCTAATTACTAGGACTAAAATAAAAATAAATGCAAACTAAATAGTAATATAAAAACGAATCAATCAATAAATACATTTTAAAAAATTATAATTATTTTAAAATCATCAGGTAAACCACTGAATTACCATTGTATATGACATGTGCTATCTAAATATTGCACTGAAAAAAATAATATTAAAATAAATAAAAAAATCGGAATCAAACTAAATTTAAAACATAGACTATAATAGCATGTAAATAATACTAATATAAAACTGCTGGATTCATTCAAACAGGTTGCATATGAAATGTATGGGTTTATTTCTATAAGTCATGTATTTTCTGCTACAGGACTGTTGTGTGGCTGATGGTTTAACTCTAATGCGTCATTCTGACGACTGTGTGTTTGTTGTTCTGATCCTGGTCCTGTTCCGAAGGGTGAAGCCCCTCAAAGTAAGACCTTCAAACTGCCAGCGGGCCGCTGGAATGAACTCTCCTGCAGAGGTACAGTACCTCCGAGCGCTTAACTCATGCTGTTTGTTCTTATGCACTTTCAGTTTGTTTTTCTGTGAGGTGAGAGGAAACAGAGACGTACACAAAGAGATCCGTTTACATTTTTCTAATGGAAAGATTATTTTAAAGATAACTGCTCTTTAAAGAGGCATGAACTAAAATCTAACTCTATTTAGTTTTTCAGTAAATGGACTTGCAGTGCAAGAATCTTGTTATTCTTTGCCTTTAAAATATTTTCATCAAAATGTAGTAGAAACCTTCTCCATATTTGAAACGTTTCTGTTTGCTACAGGCCACACTGGTAAGGGGAAAAAAATAGTAATAATATCAGAGTCTGAGATTATACTTTTTTTTACCCTTGGTTATTTACTAATTATTTACTAATTGAATAATTGTTAAATTCAATATAAATTAAATTAAGTGTAAAATTATTTAAATAAATGAGGGTGAAAAAAATATTTCCCAACTGTTTTACTTGGAAATAAACACTTTCAAAATAATTAAATGAGATTAAAGTGCCATTTCTTTTTTTTAAATTTTTTTTTAACGTATTTAAAATAATGTACCATATTTATCATTTTAAGCTCTTGTTCTTTGTACATGACTATGCTAATTTAATTAAGCAAACTGTGCAATATTTTTAATATCTCTCAGTATTTCCTTGGACATGCAGGTAAAAAAAAATAATATTAAGAGTAATATCACAGTCTAAGATAATAACATTTTAAACAATTTTAAACCATGATTATTTATTATTTTATGTTATATTATTATATTAATTATTATTATTTATTATTATTAAATTCACAATTATTTATCATGGTAAAATTAAGTAATTAAGAGTGACGTAAATATGTCCCACTGTTTTACTTGGAAATACACAATTTCACAAAATAAGTTGAGGTCATTTCTTGTTTTATTTAAAGTATTTAAAATAATTTAACATATTTATCCTTTGTAGATAACTGTGTTCATTTAATAAAGTAAACTGTACCATATTGTCAATATCTCTCCATATTTTCCTGGACATGCATATATAAAAAATGAAATTAATACGTTTGATTTTTTCCCCCCCCTCACATCTTTGTTTACGGCAGTCGTTTTCCAGAGTGTTTCTGTATCTTCAGCTCTCTGTTGTTCTCCTTGTCTAAGTGTAAAAACAACAAACTGAACGTGGCAGATGTGAATGATGGTGTTCCTCTAGCGTCTCTGAGTTCGCAAGAGTTCAGAAGAGCTCTTTTTCGCCTTTCATGTGTCTTTATACTGTAAGATAATCGGCTGTGTTGCAATCTCTCTGTCTACGATGACAGTGAGGCATTTGCTAAGGTTTTAAAGACTAAATGATCAAAGTGAATCATTTTGTGATTTATGTTTCAGTAAAGTAACACAGTACCTCAAAATACTCAGAACTACCACATATTTTCAGTAACTACATTTGCTTTCTCTGAAGAAAATTAATTTTTGTCTGTGCAAAAAGTGTTGCTGTGTGGTTTCTGATTGTTCGGATTCATTTTTAGCATGCTGCTGTGTGGATGATAAGGTGGTCTAAATGGTTTTTAACATGTTAACATACCCTATGACTTGGGTATCTTGCCAATGTGCATCCATGAGTCTTCCGTTTTATTGTCCAGCAGGTGAAAATCACAAGTCTAAATTGCTTAGAAATTTAATATATCACACCTCTACAGTAGAAAGCACATGATTTAAGGAATCATTCCTGTGTGTACCACAAACCAGGACCAAGTTTTATGGCAAAGTTGTGTGAGCAATAGTAAAAGTGAAACGAAAAGAGCAAGCCAAACACCAAAACCGCTCACTTCAGGTTCATGTCATCATGAGTCACAGTTTGTTTTATTATCTGTGTGTGTTTTTGAAGGTGCTCCCCTGGTCAAGCTGTAACCTTTGTTGATATTTAGTATTCACCAGCTATCCAGCTACTCGAGGGCTGCTGAATGCACAATCAAGTGTGTGTGTGTGTGTGTTGTTTACCAGACTGTGTGAGCCGGCCTGTAAAGTTGTCAGCAGGAACAGCCATTTACCTCAAGCTTGTTTGTGATGATTCAGCCATCACAAATAGCAACGTAAATCGTCCTTCTACTCAATAAAACAGTGTTACTCTCTCTTTTTAGCCACATACACACTGTAAAGTTTCAGGAGTGACTACTACATTTAAAGGTACTATATGTCATTTTTTGACTGTATTAAAGCATCAAAATACCATAATATGTTTACAGATATTTAGGAAACATGCTAAGTTAACATACTTTTTTTCCCGAAAAACAGTGTTATTCTGCTTTGTAATGTGTGTTACGTGTCGGAATGTCTGTTTTTGTTTTGGTTTGTGTGATTCTGCCCACTGCCAGTTTACCCAATAGTATTTACCCAGTAGCACAACCAGGGGCCCGTTCTTCGTACGTCGCTTATTACATCAGAGATGAAATGTCACGTCACATCCAAGATGATATCATCGCGCTAATCAGGATCTGGCTAATTCGGTTCTTCGAACGCACCTGTTGTTGATGATTAGTATGGCTGGATTGAGTTATCTGAGATAATTGCGCGTTCATGGGTTGGTTTAAAAGGGGCTATGTATCGATACTCGAAACCACGATCAGCAATGCAGCGATTGGCTGGCGGCAAGACAGCAACGTAATGACATCATTTCATTAAAAAAGACACCCGACGAAAAACTTGACAAATTTTTGGACTTTTATAAGAAAATGGTATAATAGATAAATGAAATGTGCACTCTTTTTATTTTATTTGAATTTTTTACATGATTCCCAATTATTTATATTCACGATTTCTAATATTTGTACAGGCTTTACATTTTTATTTCAATGTAGTAATTAGCAATTCATTTAATTTTATATTTAAACAGATTTGTTATGTGACGGCATTAATTAAAGTTTCTTAAGGGTCAAGATCACGTTATCTGCATCTCCTGCGCTCCATAAGCCACTCCCATAATATCTGTCATCACGACTCTACATTATCTGTATAGCATGTGTGTAAGACTCGAATACAATTATGAAGTAATAATTTTATGACGAATAAATCTCTCAGTGAGTAAAAC
>NW_015652820.1:120019-126131 GCF_001515625.1 Sinocyclocheilus rhinocerous
CTCAAATTAATGCACGACTCTACATTATCTGTACAGGATGTGTGTATGTGTGTATTCAATGTTTTGAAGGGTTGCCATGTCTACTTACTGTAATGTGTAGCATGTGTGTAAGACTCGAATACAATTATGAAGTAATAATTTGATGACGAATAAATCTCTCAGGGAGTAAAACTGGCTGTGTCTATAGTATTAAAGACTACACAACATTATTATATTATTTTTAAATTAATTTTTAAATGATTATTATTTTAAATTATTGTCCCTGGATTAGTAGGGTACTCTTGTAATAAAGTAGCAGTGGTAGCGGACAGATTTTAAATATCAATTCTGCTTAAAAAGATGCCATCTAATCCTGTTTACATGAAATAAGCTTGCTCCCGAGCAGGTTTGAGCTTATGGACCTGTTGATATGACAGCAACTCCGGGATGAGCTTCGAAGAACCAAACTATCCAAGATCATGCCAAATCGTCAACATTCAAATCCAGCTAACTGAGTTGGCGACGTACGAAGAACAGGCCCCAGGGTTGCCAGTTAGCAGAAAACAAAGTGTACTGCATTCATGGAAGTCAGCAAACGAACTGGGTCAGTGATCGCAGATTCTACCGGACCTAAAAAGCCAGGTAGAATCTGTTTTAGCATCCATCTAAAAGCTCTATGACCAGATGCATTTTAAAATGCTGATAAATTAACTTCTCAATATACAGTGATTGGCTTATCTTTTTCCATTGTCAATTTGCATGGAGCTTGATTGACAGGCTATCTGACCAATCATAAGACCGAATCCGCCATTTCTCTGGCAAACAAACCAAACAGGAGAGTAGATTAATGTTGTGGGCTTGAACTTGGAAAATGGTGTGTATTGAGGTCTTTCCGTGGTTAAAATAAAATACCTTCTGATGTTCATTCATGTTTATTTCATGCTTTAATTAGTAAATATGAAAAGATGATCGGTTCATGTGCCGCTTGAACTGAGGCGCTACAGCAATCTGTCACAACACATGGGTATTTATTGTTTGAATTTCTTACAAAATGACAAAATTTGAAAGCTGAGACTTTTTTTGCTCGTTGAGCAAAGAGGAAACTGACAACACACTGACAGACAAGACAGAGCAGGTTACTTCTGATAAGAAACAAAGTCTGTAGCGCCTCAGTTCAAGTGGCACGTGAACCGATCGTCTTTTCATATTTACTTGAAACATGAAATAAACATGAACGCATTTTATTTCAACCATGGAAAGACGTCAATACAAACAATTTTCAAGTCTATTGATGTTAATCTGCTCTCCTGTCTGATTTGTCTGTTGGACAAAATGGCAGATTCGGCATTAAGACTGGTCAGATCGCCTGTCAAGCAAGGTCTTTGCGAAGGGTAAATTGTGTTCATTCCTGCTGCTTGCCCTCAATCTGGCAACCTGCGTGAACGTTTAGTCTGAGGAGGAGCGGTCAGGAGAAACAATATGTTTCATTTGGACTGCATTACTTATTTAACTGCTAGCTGTCGATTTTACATACTGCACCTTTAAATACAGGAGTTAATCCCCTGAATTATCATTTCGTGTGTGTACATGACTAAACTCGCTCTCGAAATTGCGATGATTGACACCATTGTAACCATAACAATGTTTTGAAGGGTTGCCATGTCTACTTACTGTAAGTGATGCTTGAGCATCTTTGGGTTTCCATGATATATGAAGCGATCCATGATATTTTGGTATGTGGTTTACAGTATTTAAAAAAGTTTATTTATGTTTTTTTTGTTTATTTGCGGGTTTTTTTAAATAGAAAGGTCAGGCAATACTAAGTCAATATGGGATTTCTTGCAGCACAAAGCTGATATGCAATTAAATTAAATCGTTAACAACTAGTTGAACAGTTCAGTTCTGTACGCACTGTGTAGGATTTCTGTAAATGTGGTTCTCACTACCTGAATTTTTCTGGAGTCAGTTCAGGTTGTAGAATGCTGTTGTCGTCATTCTTGTAAAATTACTGAACTGTGTGTGTACAAAAGAGATTGAGCACTAATGTGAACTGACAACCGAATTTTGCTGCAGTGTGTATGCGCAGCCCAGCATGTGGCCTCTCTCTCTCCCTCTCTATCTATCTTTATATCCCAGAATTATTCCTCACTCGACTCTCCCATAACCTTGAGCGGAAATGATGGATTTTCTATATGCAAAATGAACTTCGGTCGATGAGGAAGCAAGACAACAAAGAGACTGTGTGTCTTTTCATAAATCAACAAAATACCCTCATCCATTTTACGGGCTCATGGGGCTCAACTTATCAAAATCATGATGGTCTTCATACTGTTATAATAAAACCGACGTGGCTAATATATAACTCTGCCTCGTCCCACGTCTCGCTTGATATGAATTTCCGAAACAACAGCAGGAAAAAAGCAATCAGTACTTGATGAAACGGAGCTACTTCAGCTGTGAGAGTGAAGCGAGCGTGTGTATGTCGATGAAACACTCAAGAGACAGACTGTGTAAAGAAAACATGTTGATGTTGTTCCACAGCATATGTTGGCCGATAGGTAATAGTCTCTCAGTTGCAGGTTTTATGGATCGCATGTTTAATGAAGTTGTTGTTTGCAGATGGTGTGGCTGGAAGTGATTGTTTTATTCGATCTCCATTAGGAGCGAGGTTCTTATAAGGATAGTTTACCTAAAAATGATTTTATTTTATTATTATTTATTTCCCCCTAAAGTCATTCCAATTCTGTATGACTTTCTTTTCTTTTCTGTGACGCAGAAGTTTAGACATTTTATAGCTCAAAAAGGAAGGAAGAAAGAAAAAAAACGCCATAAAAGTAGTGAATACAAATTCTGCTGTATATGTCAAGTAAGCCATCAATAGCTTCAGATAACTAACTGGTAAAAATCAAAGTAAATTTTCACTTTGAATATTTTCATGTATCTGTAAAAAAAAAAAAAAAAAAAAAAAAAAAAAAAAAAAAGTATTAAAAAAAAAAAAAAAAACTAACAAAGTGATTAACTAAATAAATAAATCTGTGAAATTTATGGTAAAAGAAAAAGACAGCTTTAATATAATAAATGCAGTTGTAACATTTTAAGTTTTACAGTTTGAATGTACAATAAAAAAGTTTCATTAACTTTTTATATATTCATGTTATGTTAATATACACGCTTAATACATGATGTAATTTCTTTCATTGAAATAACAGTTTCATCTGAGTTTTTTTATCAGTTATCTACATTAAGGTTTTATGTAAGATCATATTTTGTTAAATTAATATATGTGTCTCTGTGTGTGTGTGTGTGTGTATATATATATATATATATTACAAATAACAAAATATTTAAATATTTATCAAAATAAAAAAGCTAAATAACAGTTATTTCATTGAAAAATATGAGCTGTCATATATAAATGTCAATTTTTTTTATATAAGATGACTTGTTTTTATTTTCATTTTCAAAAACGACATATTTACCTGTATTTTACTGTAAAATTACATGAAATATTTTGTTACAGTTTCTCACCATATATATTAAGGGGATTTACAGTTAACTAATTAAAGGGTTAGTTCAGTCAAAAATGAAAATTAGGCTGCGTTTCACTCACCCCCGATGCATCCTAGGTGTATATGACTTTCTTCTTTCGGACGACTCCAGTCGGAGTTATATTAAAAATTGTTTTTGATCTTTCAAGCTGTTTCATGGCAAAGATCAAAGACTATGTTTAATATAACTCCGACTGGATTCGTCTGAAAGAAGAAAGTCATATACACCTAGGATGACTTGAGGGTGAGTAATTTATGGGCTAATTTTCATTTTTGGGTGAACTAACCCTTTAACAGGTTTTTACCATAGCATTTTTACAGTCTTTTACTGTTAAAATTGCTGCATTTATATAGAGTGCATTTTAGTGAATATTAACTTTAATATCTATATACAAGTCTAATAGACTAATTGTATTTTAGGTGTTGTTTTGATTATTTTTGCTTCCACCACATTCACTTTTTCATTTCATAGAAAAGAGCAGCTGGGACGTTTTGCTGAACGTCTGTGTTTGAGAGTCATACACAGGTTTGAAATGTCATGAGGATGAGTAAATGATGACAGACTTGTAATATTTGGGTGAATTATCCCTTTAACCCCAGGTTCCTCGGTGACTCACTTCAAATAAAAGCATCTAATAAATGAAGGTTTCACAGCGAATTAAATCATACGTGCTCAAACCATTCAGGTTACCTGCACTTTTAGAAATACCTCAGATCTCCAGCCCTTTGTTAAACTCTTCCATAACTCAAAACCTCTCATGAAAAGACAAATGACAAAAGGTGCACATTAGCATATAAACTCCGACTGGCATTAACACCAGAAGGCCGTGGAGGTTCCTCCTCCTACGCACCGCCGGATCTTCTCGTGTCTCGCCGCCAGATCGCTGTGTGAATCCGGCTATTCCAGAAACCTGTCACTCTAGGCTACAAATTCAGCTTTAAATATCTCGGCTCGTCTCATTTCCCGGCAGAAGCTTGGGTTTCTCTGCTGTGTTTGTTCTGATCCCAGCAGGCAGCGATTTTGCTCAAAAGAGTTTAGCTATATCACTCCCAGCCACCCACTAACAAAGCAGACATACACGGGTATCCGGCGTTCCTGTATCCCAGTGATACGCGTTTATAGGCCAGATTATTTGACCAACCTTTGAACAACGGCATGCTTAGAGATCCTTTTTATACTGTTATGAACTTTTACTTGAAATACTACAGTGTTCAGAACTTGTTAGAGTGAATGAGGTGCACTTGTAGGTTATTTCAGTTGTCTTGTATGTCAGCCTGACATTTGAATGGAGAGATTTTGGCGTAGTATGAATCAGGACCAGTTGGGATGTAATTGGCCAATTAAGTATGTCAGTCACTAGATTTTTGGCCTGCAGTCGTCTGCAGGTGTTCACATTAACACTTCTGTGTGTTCTAACATATAGGTGATGTTTCATTTGCTGAGCTTCTGTGATAATTAAATTACACCATATAAACGGTGCAAATGACTTGATTTCCCTACACGTCTCAGCTGGTTTTGATTTATAGATAAATTAGCTGCAAAGAGGTCTTTACTGATAAACAGGTGCCCCATTGGGGATTTTCGTGTTAGTGCTGGTGTTTGCATCAGTTTTGATCAGCACAAAAGATTTCAGAAGGGTTTTTATTAACTGACACAGAATACAATTAATATAAATAATTTATCAAATAAATTTGATTATGATCGATTGATTTATTCTTTATATATAATTGTTAATGATCATTATTTATAAATCAATTACTTTATTTAAATTACTGTTTATTTTAGAATTAGTTTATTTAAAAAACTGTAAAAGATATGATTGATTTCTGACTTTTAATTATCCATATACAGTGGGTACGGAAAGTATTCAGACCCCCTTAAATTTTTCACTCTTTGTTATATTGCAGCCATTTGCTAAAATCATTTAAGTAAATTTTTGTTCCTCATTAATGTACACACAGCACCCCATATTGACAGAAAAACACAGAATTGTTGACATCTTTGCAGATTTATTAAAAAAGAAAAACTGAAAAATGCTCAGTATTTAGTAGAAGCACCCTTTTGATCTAATACAGCCATGAGTCTTTTTGGGAAGGGTGCTGTGTGTACATTAATGAGGAAAAAAAATTAACTTAAATGATTTTAGCAAATGGCTGCAATATAACAAAGAGTGAAAAATTTAAGGGGGTCTGAATACTTTCCGTACCCACTGTATTTCTGTTTATTTGGACTTTTTGGTTCTAAACTCTTAGGTTTTTTTTCATTACTGTTTATTTTATAATTATTTTGCTTCTTTATTCCTTCTAAATATTATTAACATAAATTATTATTAACACTTTTGCAAGCACATTTCGTATTGCAACATTTCTCAATACTGCCTTTTAAATTGTTTTAATTGATTTAATATTTATAAATAATTATTCAGAATTATTTCTATTTTTTTAAATTTATTTAAAAAGTTTTTGCTCTAAAGAAAATGGTCCTTCAGTATTTCACTTTTTACAGCCAAAACATATCTATCTATCTATCTATCTATCTATAATATTCCTATATATATATAGAGAGAGAGAGAGAGAGAGAGAGA
>NW_015652820.1:126189-147884 GCF_001515625.1 Sinocyclocheilus rhinocerous
ATTTCTTTATATATATATATATATATATATATATTAATTATGGTGATATTTTGTATTTTGTATTTGAGGGTATGTATGTATGTATTAAATATAGATCAATGCAATAAAAGAATAATTTAAAAAATCTTTATAGGCATTTTTAACCATTCAGAGATGTGTGTATATATAGAAGTAGATCTATAGAAGTGTCTTCTAAATGCATAAATGTACTTTGTTTGATGCCATAGTCTTGGTCTCACGAATCATACCAAACCTAACAAAACTGGCCTGGATTGAGCAGCATCCCTGAGCAGATTCTGGTGTCTTTGGTCCATTTGCATCTCCAGTCTTATATTTGAAGAGATCAAGCTCTTCTGTTCATGGTTCGAGTGTAAATATGGTGTTTGTGATATATTGACATGTTTAAGTGAATGAAACCTCTCACATCGCCGGACACTTACCTGTAAAACACACCTGTCACTTACATGTAAAACACACCGTCTGAGACACAAAGATGATGAATCGTCACACACTTCTGTCCCTCGTCCACCACGAGCAACAACTGCGGTGTCTAAACGCTCAATCTTTCTGTTTCTCTCCTCCGTCTCCACGGTAATGCCACTTTCTCTGTTCGTTCTGGTCACCATGACATACCTGTCTGTTCGACATGCTGTCGCCTGGCAACCTATTGTCTCCTCGCAGCTGTCCATCATTACAGGAATTGCTTCTCATCTCAAAGGCCTGAATCCATCAACCTCATACACACGGGGGTCCTTCTGCTTTTTTGATTTCAGCTTATTTGTGTTTCTAGAGTGGGCAGATTTGCGCTGTTTGATGCTGTGTCAGTATGCATGAGCTGCAAATAGATTTAAAAGCGTGCGTAGAGACACGTTTGACATCTTGAACCGCAGAGCCTGTGGTTGATAAGAGTGTGAAACTCCAGAGGATGAAGGAATCGATCGATTTTGTTTCTCAGAGAACACAAGTGGTCGATACGATTCAGATGTTTCTCTCACAGATCGTGAAGCTTGATGTTTCTGACTTCAATCTGAAGATGCCTTACTTTGTTTTGCCATATAGGACATGTACACAAAATAAAGTCATTTAATTGTAACAATAAGATTTTTTTTTGTATTATGACCTTACGGTTATGACAGTTAAACACATAGCCCTAAATTCCCAATACCTTCATGTGTTATGTTTAATTTCAAGGGTTTTTTAATGCTTATTAATTGTAAAGATGATTCTGATTACTATATAATTATATTTCTTTTAAAAATTAAAATCAGCATAAAGGCATTACACAAAATACTAATATTATTTATAAATGTATTTATAAAATGTTATATTTTTTATTTTATTTTATCCTTTACACTGGCACCATGTCAGAATGTAAATATACTTTTAAGAAAATAAATTGTAAAAACGTGGCTGATTATCCAGCCAAAACTTGTAGAAGTTACTTATGGAAATTTAAGAGAACTAGAATAACGAGTTGAAAAATTACTGTATATTTTTTATTTTATATTATTAATATTATTATTATTTATTTCTCTTTTACACTGGCACAATGTCAAGATGTAAATATGATTAAGAAAATAAAGCAACCACCGCTGATGAAATTGTAAAAACGACTTGTAGAAGTTAATTAGAAACGTTTGAGAGAATAACTAGCTGAAAGAGGTATTTTATTTTATTATTTTTATTTATTTATTTTATTATTTGTTGATTTATTTACATTTTATTTAGTTTGTTATTTTATTTCTCTTTAACACTGGCACCATGTCAGGATATGAATATGATTTTAAGAAAATGAAGCAGTCACCGCTGATGAAATTGTAAAAACTTGGCTGAATATCCGTTTTGTCTAATGCCGTTGGTGTTTGAATGGGTCTAAACTGGCTTCATCCCAAAGACTCCATTCAGGATTCAATAATGCCTCAAATGAGTTTTCTGTCTTTATTATCATTAAAGTTGCTCTCATGTTTTTGGCAGCTATATTTGCCTGCCATATACAGAATGATGAATGTCATTTGCCCAAATGTCCAATCAGTCAACCACAAAATGTCTTTTTAGATTTATAGGTGATTCTTCAAGTTGCATGCCCTGGCATGATTTGAAAGAAAAATATCCATCATTCTGGTTTTAAAGGATAGATTATAATAGCTTTACATTTTTATTGTGACTCTTTAGTGTTTTTTTTTCTCATTTTTAAGAGTGTTAAAATATAAAATGATTTATTTCAGGCTTTTCCCTTTTTAAAATACCCCTCCATATTTTTCAAAAATTATACACACACATACATACATTATACATACACACTTTACACTCTTAATTATGGTGATATTTTGTATTTGAGGGATAAAGATTAGATTTTTAATTTTCTTTCATCATTTAATATATAAACTTGAGTAGCATCATTAAAGGCAGAGTAAGTGATTTCTGGTAGCCAATGTTGATATTTGAAATCACTAAAACAAACACACCCCTACCCCAAAAGGGTCTTGCCCCTATTTTGATAGCTCCGCCCCACATATACGTACGCAACCCAGGCAACGATTAGTTCTGTGAAACAAAGCAAAACCAATGTTACACCATGTCTACGGACGTGAGCGGCGCGGCACAACAAATCCCCGACAGAAAACTGCTGCCGGGTTCTATTTATGACCTGCTGACACACATTTCAAATGGTTTTCAACGGTCGTTTGATCGCGTCCAGTGTAAGCAGACTTTAGCTGTTGTAGACACGCTGTTACTCACCTATTGAGAAGAAACAAAGCAACCTCGGCGTCCGATCGCAGGCCTCCGCTCCTTAAGTTCTCTCCAGCGCTGGAAAGCTGATCCGATATTTACACGGGTCCTACTTCTTGCCTTATCGTTCCGCAGACGTTTTCCTCTTTTGTTTTTTATCCGCCATCTCTATCTTTCTGTCGCTCGGCTCGGCTAATGTCCGTCCCATGCACTGAAAGCTCTCTCCTCCACATCACGAGTAGACACACCCCTTATTGCTGATTGGCTACAAGTTTGTTTTGCTATTCGGCCCGAATCAGTTTTCTAAAGTGTTTTTGAAAAATCACATAACCTGCCTTTAAACTGAGCTGAAATAACCTACTTTTGTAGTACTTTTAAGTTGATGAGAAAGAGGGATCAATCTCCTGAGAAAATATTTATTTTCTTTTTCTTTTTTCTTTTCGTGTTTTAGGACCTCTGGCAGGTTCCTCGTTCAGCCAAAGATGAGAGAACATCCTGGAGAGCGTCTGCTTCAGTCCATTTTATTTATGTACATACTATATTTGAATGAAGTACCATTAATTTACATCCTTATCATATTTTGCATAACAAGGTTAACAGATGAATTAGATCTTTGCATTTATTTATGTAATATATTAACTCCATTAAAACCATTAAATTGAGCTCTTTTGAAAATTGTTAAAAACTGAGTTATCTGTTTTGCAAATTAACTCTTCATATGTAGAAATTGATGATTAAAAACTTGAGAGAATCACTCGCTGAAATGCTTTATTTTACATAATTTTGTGTATACTGCAATGTCGTTTGAAAAGTAGCAAAAATGACGACTGCATTATTAAAAAAAAAAAAAAAAAGTTTTCCAAGAGTAGGTTTTAATACAACCTTTATATAATAAAAAAAGAAAAAAAAGTCTAAATCTGTAAGCGTTAATAAAAATCTGCCCCGGGACACAAGCGTACCTGTAGCTGAGGAAAAGCCGCTGAGGTTGTTGCGGTGATGAACGGCAGCCAGCGATAAGTCCGACGTCCATCAACAGCAAGAAGCCAAAGCCGACAGTGAGAAGACGGATCATATTGGCCCCTAACTGAGTTACCATGTTAATGAAACGCTTTGCAAAATTAGACTCTTGACCTTGATGTGTATCTTTCAAAGAAGAACAAATCCATAAGTAACTAAATCAAAACCAACTTTGCTGTCAAATCACGTGGCTGGAATGATCAAATGGGCCTCTAATGGCCCACCGAGGTACACCGTCATACTTTAATGTCACGGTAAAATCAGTTTGAGAAGCAAAGTGTAGTTGACGTATATCGCCTGGATTCACTCCTATAAGCATTTTAAATGTTTCGCATTAGCCGTGGCATAGATCCCTACTGCAGTAGAAGTGATGCATTGTGGGAACTCGGCCATTCCCCTCACCTGCCCCCTCATTCTGCCTGCAAATTCAATTTCCTTTGGACCATTTCCAATTTATCCAGTGCTGAGATATACACCAATCTTAGCCTGCCAATGCATCTTTTCAAGGACACACACACACACATACGCCAACAAACAAACAAACCTTTAGCCTCCATAAATGTGGGGTTTGGCTTCTTAAATTTAATTTAGTCAACTTTTAGGAGAACATTATCATATAGATGGCCTCAAAGCTAACAGACGTGGACTAAAAGCCA
Source organism: Sinocyclocheilus rhinocerous (assembly GCF_001515625.1). Lineage (NCBI taxonomy): Eukaryota > Metazoa > Chordata > Actinopteri > Cypriniformes > Cyprinidae > Sinocyclocheilus > Sinocyclocheilus rhinocerous. The sequence goes on from NW_015652820.1 coordinate 130,593, forward strand.
TAAGAGAGTTAACTGGGGCCAACAACTGTAAGCACACACTCTCAGGCGGCTCTTGTCTTTTAGTTTGTTGTTGTGTAACTCTTATTTTAAGGCGTCTGAGAGCGCTTCAGTGTCTTTGACAGCGTTGGATGATGGTAATCCCCGGGGCAGGTGCCACGGCAGAGGCGAAATTGCCATCCACGCTGCCATACGGCTCGCACTCATCTCAAAGAATCAATCAGGAGCAAATCCCCTGTAACAGCAAATGCTTCTCTGGCTGGTTTCACTGCTGAACGTCGCAGCGTTTTTTCTAGATGAGCATCTTTTTCAGAGTCGAACGTGCAATATGTCTGACTGGCAGATCTTTGGCTAAACATACAGTAAATCTGTTCCTCAGGTATTTGCAGACAGATGAGGGGCTTTGATGGCCAAATAACATCAAATTTTAAAGCAGAGATGCTCAAACCAGGAGCCACAGGCCAAAGTTGGTCCATGATAAACTTTGATTTGGCCTGCCATGGCATAACAAAAAGAAAACACGAAATTGCCATCCACGCTGCCATACGGCTCGCACTCATCTCAAAGAATCAATCAGGAGCAAATCCCCTGTGACAGCAAATGCTTCTCTGGCTGGTTTCACTGCTCAACGTCGCAGCGTTTTTTCTAGATGAGCATCTTTGTCAGAGTCGAACGTGCAATATGTCTGACAGGCAGATCTTTGGCTAAACATACAGTAAATCTGTTCCTCAGGTATTTGCAGACAGATGAGGGGCTTTGATGGCCAAATAACATCAAATTTTAAAGCAGAGATGCTCTAAATTTTTGTATGATTATTTAATTTTAATGTCAGATAACATTATACAATTATATGATTGTTATATAATTATGTAAAAGCATGTAAATGTAAATTTTATATAAAATACATATTATATAATTGGCTATAATTTAAACTTTATTTTTGGCCCAAAGCCTCAAGTTTGATTTTTGGACCTTAATATTAACAAGTTTGAGCTCATCTGGTTTAAATGGATAGACTGGGTACTGAGGCATAAAATCAAGCTAAAAAAATTATGTTCTAAAAATGATTTGCTAACATTCCCATTAAGTTATCCATTTGATCATTTTGCAAACATTATGGGAACATTACTTTTGAATGTTCTCTGAACCATTGCAGACAGATGAGGGGCTTTGATGGCCAAATAACATCAAATTTTAAAGCAGAGATGCTCAAACCAGGAGCCACAGGCCAAAGTTGGTCCATGATAAACTTTGATTTGGCCTGCCATGGCATAACAAAAAGAAAACATGTCACTATAGCATATACAGTATATATGTATATGTGTATAAGTGCTGTCAAACGATTAATCGCAATTAATCACATCCAAGATAAAAGTTTTTGTTTACATAATATATATATGTATACTGTGTATATTTTTATGTATATATAAATACAAACAGATGCCTATATATATTTAAGAAAAATATGTTATGTTTATATATTAAATATATTTATATATAATATAAGAATATAAGAATATATAAATGTATACACATGTAAATATTTAAAAAATATATACTGTATGTGTGTGTATTTATATATACCATCTGAAACAAGAAGTAACATTTAAAAAAAAAATGTTAGACAAACTAAAAAACAAAACAAAACTATTTATAGTTTTTGTATTATGAATGTACAAATGAATGTTAGACAAACACCTAAAACATAAAAAACATGAATGATTCATAAATAGTTTTTGTACTATGAACAAACTATGAACAGACATTCTGGAAACGTTAACATTGGAAGCCTGGAATAATGTTTGATCATAAGTTAGAGAGAACCTTGCCAGAATGTTACAAAAATGTGTTACCATTCCCTTTAGGATATGAAAATGTTACTTCTGAATGTTCTCTAAAAGTTTAAAACATTTAATTTTTTCTTGGTTATGTGAATGGAAAGAGAACATTCAGTTTCATTATTTTGCATTATGGGAACATTACTTTTCATTGTTCTCTGAATGTTCTAAAAGAAGACGAACATTCAACTAAACATTTAAAAAATGTGTAAATAGTTTTCCAACAAAACCTTGCCAGCATGTTCTGAGAATGTTCCCTGTTAGCTGGGAAGCTCAGAATAAATGCAAAATCAGCATAAAAGCATAAAGTAGTACATATGACTCATGCACTATATTTTGAGACTTTAGATGTCATACAGTAGTTTTGTGTAAGAAACAGACTAAAATTAAAGTCATTATTCATGGAAAATGGATTGTTCTTTTAAATCAGATCTTTGCGCTAAATTCACTCACAAAAGCTAGTGTTATTTGAATCATATGAACTAGGAGACTGTTATGCATTATACAGAACATTTCAGTCCCTGTGGGGGCTAAATGCATGAAAAACGCTTGCACTAAAATTTCTCATTTTCTGTTTTCCACAGAAGAAAAAGAAAAATACAGTTTTGGAATATCATGAGGGTGAGTAGGTGACAGAATTTTCCATTTTTTGGTGCAGAATTCCATTAGAGCCTAATGGCCCTATTTTAACGATCTAAGCGCGTGGTCTAAAAGCGCACGGGGCAGGTGTACTCAGGGCGTGTCCTAATCCACTTCTGCTAGTTTAACGACGGGAAAACGGTCGGCGCGCCCGGGCGCATGGTCTAAACGGTTGTCCCTATTCTCTTAATGAGTAATGGGTGTTTTTTGGGCGTAACGTGCAATAAACCAATCAGAGTCTCATCTCCCATCCCCTTTAAAAGCCAGTTGCGCTCGTGCCATAGCGGGTTCGCTATTTACATGGCGGAATGTCATTTTTCATATTTAAAAATGTTTGCGTGCTGCTGCGCGTCCCTGTGTGTGTAATAAGCAAAGTGTACGCGAATCTCTGACACCTATCTGAGTTCTGGCTGTGTTGGCGTTAATACGTGCCATGAGCTCGCACATATGTTGCTGGAGCTGCCAAGTTCAGATTTGACACTGCTCCATCAAACAGTGTTACCAAACAATTTCCCGGAAAGTTGAGCACAGCGCGTGCTTTCGGCAGATACACAGACGGCTGTCTGACTGCATTAGCTCACCCTGATCAATGCGACTGAGTCTGTGCTCAACATTTTCTAAAAATGACACAAACATGTCACAAATGATCAACACAAAGACTGACATGAGAGAGAGAGGGTTTATTATGGAAATAAAGATTATGCATAAGTATCAGAGTTATTTTCGTATTTTCTTATTTAAATCTTCAGGTTTATTTTTACTTCAAGAATTTAACTGTTCTGTTTATCTGTTATCTGTTCACTGCAATAAAAGAATAATACATAATTTAGTATTTCTGAGGAACTTAGTGCTCTCAGTGAACTATAAATAATATATATAATCATTTGCTATTTTGTAATTGGTACTATATTGTATTTTTAGCTTTTTGGAAAGCGTTTTCTATATAAGTGTATTTTACTTCTGTTGTTGCAGTTGCTGATTGTTTTTGTTCCATTTTGATTTGTTGTAAGAAGTCAGGAGGAAATGACATCACAGATGTGATTTTATTGTGAGCTGACTGTGATCACACCTTCCTCTATTGAGCTCACTAAACTGAAGAGCCTCTGCCAAACCAATCAGCAGATTTGGTCCCCTGCCTAGCGGCTTCGCCAAAAAGATCTAGACTGCTGATTAGTGATGGGAAAATTTACAGACATCGACCAAATTAATATAAACTCATTAAGTATTTCATCACAATGAGATATCAATTTTGTGGAGGTCACAAAAGCATGCCACGATTGGCTTGTGGAACGGGAATGCAATGCACAAATCTCCAAGAGTTACACGTACATAGTTGCACGGCAGATGTTCTCCAAAAAGCATTTGTAAACACCCAAGCAACAAGCTTTTCTCCCTTAATATTGAATGCATTCTCCTTATGGAGTCTGTTAAATAACGTATTTTATTCATAATACAGTTTGACATCATTTTCATCATCCCTGGTTGTGTTTATGCCGCTGTGAGACCGTCCAAACAAGGGCAAGAATTCGAGAAATGAATGCAGAACTACATATTCACCTATTTATCAGATTCTTCCTCAAGATCAGATCGACTGACATTCACAGCCAAAAGAACAGTAGATCAATGCTGGAGAGCGCTTATCAGTTTCCTCCATTGCGGTTCCATGACGGCAGGCGTTTTCTTCTGCTATAGGGTTTGTTTTAAATGTTTCAAGTGAACTTTGGTTTCTTGAATAAAGCTTTGCTCTGATGCTGTGAAACAGGTTTTAAATTAATAAAGCGCAAAAGAAAATGCCCAAGGTGTAGAGAATATTTCAGGCTGTTCAACTGAAGTGAGGACTTCAGAAAAAAAAAACTCAACAGATCGAGGCAGTCAAATCTTTGTTGCATTTATATGTATTAACCTCTACCGCACGCATTATGATAGACCTATAGAAAAAAATATTTGACTCTTTTTCTTTTCGAAGAATGGCTTAACTTGAAGTGCTGTAAAAAAAAATTTGAAAAAAATATTATTTTAAGGTACTTTATGATATGTTGCCATACGGCAACAGCATGTACATTCCCATCTAACAGGGAAAGTTCTCAGAACGTTCCGGCAAGGTTCTCTCAAAGTTAGAAAAAAAAAATTAAGCTGTAATAAAACTTTTATTTTGGTGCTTGAAACCCCCTTTTCAATGAAAATGTCTTTCTGTAAGCAACCAAAGTTGATATGTGAAACCAGGAAGTGCCCAAAAACGCTTTTATTTTGTGAACAAAATACACTTAGATCTTTGCTTGCAAGAAGTTCAATTAACAAGAGCCCTCGATCCTCATAATAAAATCTATCATTAAAGCCTGTATGGATTTACAGCAGCAGTTATCATAGATTTAACGTTGAATGCTTTGACTCTCTGTCTGAACAGATCTGAACGAAGCACAGCAGGACGGGACTGCCGCAGTTTTCCGGGCATCTCGCCCAAGATGTAAATTAAGGTAAAAAAATCATCCTGCCAAAAAATGTGATAGTGATTTATAAGATTATAAATCTTTATTTATTTATTTATTTTAGTTATTTCTAAAACATATCTCTTATGATTAGATGTATCTCTAATCCACTTTACATTACAGCATTCATGATACAGGGTAATTACTTTAGTGTGTAATTTAGAATGATTGCCATATTGATTAATTCATTTAAAATGATTACATGAGCAATTCAAAATAATAACTTTTGTGGAGCTTCTTGTAATTATAGCTACACTTGATTATTGTTAAAGGTGGTGTAAGTGATTTCTGGTAGCCAATGTTGATATTTCAAAACAAACACGCCCCTACCCCGGCATCTCGCCCAAGATGTAAATTAAGGTAAAAAAAATCATCCTGCCAAAAAATGTGATAGTGATTTATAAGATATTGAGTTGTTATTTCTAAAACATATCTCTTATGATTAGATGTATCGCTAATCCACTTTACATTACAGCATTCATGATACAGGGTAATTACTTTAGTGTGTAATTTAGAATGATTGCCATATTGATTAATTCATTTAAAATGATTACATGAGCAATTCAAAATAATAACTTTTGTGGAGCTTCTTGTAATTATAGCTACACTTGATTATTGTTAAAGGTGGTGTAAGTGATTTCTGGTAGCCAATGTTGATATTTCAAAACAAACACGCCCCTACCCCAAAAGGGTCTTGCCCCTATTTTGATAGCTCCGCCCCACACACAGTACGCAACCCAGGCAACGATTATGACACACGAGCATATTCAAGCAAAAGCCAGCATATATTAGTTCTGTGAACGAAAGCAAAACCAATGTTACTCACCTATCGAGAAGAAACAAAGCAGCCTCGGCGTCCGATCGCAGGCCTCCGCTCCTTGAGTTCTCTCCAGCGCTGGAAAGCTGATCCGATATTTACACGGTACATACCCCACCTTTAATGCTGTTAACATTTATGATGTATAACATGGATATTGTAATCTGAGGCATTCCCAAAAGATAAATATTAAAATATCCCAAGAGACTTCTTGTATATTGTTCAGATATTGCATATTAAACAGCAACTGCTAATTACTGCATGTTTCATTAAGTGAAATATTAAATACTGGCAAAATATTACATTTTGTAGTTAATATAAATGCCACTAGGGTTTTTGTAATTTCAAATGAATTGAAAAACAAAATGGAACAATTGAACAATTTTTCATTGTTATTTGATATGCACATTTCTAAGACCTCTAAATGATCAACATGATTAAAACATTGCTGTTGCACACAATCTACTATATGCCTTCTGTCTGACTGATAGTTTAGACTTTTTTTAGCAAGTAAAAAACCTTTTAGTATAATTGTACAACCATCCACCTTCAGCTTGTGCTTTACATGTCTATTTACTGTGAAATCTTTAGATTTTTATAAAGTAAACGTAAGAATAACTTTGATATTGTTAGTAATATTTCAAGATGAACACTTACTGGACTGAAGCAAATTCGCTTTTCTTGATCCGTACATTATTTTTTAGAAAAATCATGTTAAAATGTAATCAAATATGATCATCAGGCTTTTGGTGAGTGTTTATTTGTTCATCTCTCAGTCACCGTTTTGCATTGCATTATATGTTTTAATCATAATATTAAGCCTTTTACTATCTTACAAAGACATATTATTGCCAATATAGAGTGAGAACTTACGTTTATATCATTTTATGTAAATAGTCTGCTATACTGCTATAAAGATCTCATTGATTTACAGTACAAGCATCAGAATTTCATCTTACTTTTTGGCCATTAAAATATCAGCATCTGCACCAAACTGTGTATTTCTGCTCAGTTTGGGAATACAATTGAGGTGTTTTTTTTTTCTTGTCAATGTCAAGCTGATATTCTCACTATACTACATGAACCATGGAAGCCTGATGTATCCAATATAATGCCAATAAATCTGCAAAACCATTTTTTCCCCTTTTTTTCTATTTTAACTATAGGATCAATAAATTGTTCTCAAATATCTGATTTTTAAAATTTAATTTCCAGGCTTTACAGGGTTAAGAAGCATCTGTTGCTCACACAAGTCATACTTTTCTTGTGCTTTTTGTCATCCAGACCCCCTTCATCGTCATTGTATAGAAAAGAACAGCCAGGACATTCGTCTAAACATCCTTATTCGTGTAGAAAATCTTACAAATTTGGAAGAACATGAGGGTGAGTAAATGAGTATTTTTTGAGTGGCTTTGGTTCAGTGTTACAACAGGAGCTCTTGTGGAGAACAGCGCTGGACTGTTTCTAATGGCTCGGAGAAACACTACGAGCTAATGATGTATTTTCTGTCACGGTCAGACCTGCTCTCCACTGTTAATGTCCATTGGAGCTTTTCCAGAAGCGTTTTTACCTGCTACTCTGTTCTACACAGACAAATGGACCCTCGCCTCACGAGTGGCTTTTAACACAGATCAATTCTTGCTTTCCACTTCCATTATTGTTGCGTTTTAAGCCTGGAGAGGATGAATCTGTGCCCAGAGATAGAGGCAGACGGCTGAGGACATCTGCTCTGGATGTCCCACAATCATACCTGCCATTAGTCTCCAAAAACAGCCACATTTGCACATTGAAGTTCATCAGAGATGCTCACTAATGTCCTTCACACAAAGGTACTATTTCATTTGATTTTCTCTTTAACAAAACGATGCCTTCTTTACTCTTCCCTTCATATTGTACAATCAGGTAATATCAATATCAAAGGTCTTCTTTTCATATTTCACCTGCTAAGAGTTCAATTAAGAGTCACACAGGATTTAGTGTGTTTTGTAGTTTTATTTTAAAGTTTTAAAATAACAGTTACAGTTTTTCTGTCTCATTTCTGTCTTTTTTTTTTTTGCATTTTAAATCAACGAAAAAAAGCGCACATACTGTAAAATGGCATAAAACTGCATGTGTGATATGCCAAATAATATTTTGTCCGATTGTTTGGTGACAATTCAATGGATGGAGCTGAAAATCAGTTTAAAACCATCCTGTATTCTTTATTTATATACACTGCTGTTAAAAAGTTTAAATGTTTTTGAAAGAAGCCACCAAGGCTGCATTTATTTGATCAAAATACAGTAAAAACACTCAAATTGTGAAACATTATTACAATTTAAAATACCAGTTTTTATGTGAATATATTTTAAAATGTAATTTATTCCTGTTATGCAAAGCTGAATTTTCAGCATCATTACTCCAGTCTTCAGTGTCACATGATCCTTCATCTATGCTGATTTGCTGCTCGAGAAACATTTCTGATCATCATCAATGTTGAAAACAGCTGTGCTGCTTCATATTTTTGTGGAAACCGTGATACATGATTTTTGATGAATAGAAATGTCAAAAGCACAGCTTTTATTTGAAATAGAAATGTTTTGCAGCATTATAAATGCCTTTAATGTCACTTTTGATTAGCGCATCATCAATGAATAAAAGGCACCAAAACTTTAACAAATTAATCCAATTTATTTTTTTGTCCCATTTCTCTAGAATCAGTGGCTTGTTATGAATAACATTAATTATGAACAGTAGCTTAGTCTGGCGGGTATCGTCTCGAATCTTGAAACCGTAACCTTGTCTGCAGTGCATCTTTCATTGGGGAATCAGTTACGTGACATTGCTAGAATTGAGCATGTTTTATTCATACTGATTTCTCGCTGATCTGCTCAATCAAAATCTCTGATCATTTGTGAAATGAAATGTGACATCAGCAGCGGCAGAAATAGATCCTCACCTGTCACAATCGCTAATTGTCTCCGTGGTGATTGTGAACTCCTGTTACCAAGAAATGGCTTGTTTTTTTTTTATTTGTTTTTTTTATCCTGCAGCTCACATTCTCTCTGCCTGCTTTCTTCTTGTGCTTCTCTGAGGTCTCTTGACCAAAGATTTCTGTTTCCCAATGCCTGCTTTTTCTATTTATTTTTCACCTTGTTTATGTAGGCTGACACACTAAAACTCTACTAGTTTTCTACTCTACTACTAAAGCTCCAAGAATTTCTCATTTCATTTCTTATGTATTCATTTATATGGTGCTAAACAGTGAAGTCACAGTGAATTCATCAACAACTTAATGTCAACTCACAACATATAAGAGAAATTAATTGATTCTGGAAAAAAAGTAAATACTTAATACAAGTTCTAATACACATTTGTAATAAGAACTTTGATGCAGAGTGCAAAAACGGCTAAATAAACAAAACTCTCTCTCTCTCAAAAACCAAAATAAAATAAATCTCACATTTTTCAAAGAAGCCAGCCTCACCTGGTCATGAAGCAGCATCTCTCTATCTCTGACCTCAGACAACCTTCAGTCCTCAGGGATTATTGAACAAAGCAAAATAGAGAGACTACTATGAATGAAAAGGAGTTCATCCATTCAGCTTTGTGCTGGGATCAGCACATCGGACGTGGCAGTTTAAAGCGGCAGACGTTCGTGTCAGCTCGTGTTAGAGGTCCACCATTACCAAGAGACCAGACTCTGCCAAGACCACTTTCACATTCTCTTTCAACAAGAATCGCAGAAAGAGAAATCCATTCATTTCAGACAACTAAGACAAATAAAAGCCTTCCCGTGAGCGCTAGTTAATTAGTTAGTCGAGTGCAGATACAACAGACTTTTTAAACCACAATCTAGATTTCACGAAGATGTAGAAGGACCAGCATTTTTATTTATTATTCCCCAGAAAGAATGGCATATGAAAGCCTGTGAGAAATAGATCCATAACTTGTTTTTATGAAGAAAAACTTGCCTCAATCAGCATATTAGAATGATTTCTGAAGTATCACGTGACACTGAAGATTGGAGTAATGATGCTGGAAATTCATCTTTGAATCACAGGAATAAAGAATTTTTTAAAATATATTCCAATAGAAAAACATTCTTTTCAATTGTAATACTATTTTACAATATTACAGATTTTACTGTATTTTTAATCAAATAAATGCAGCCTTATTGAGCATTTCTTTCAAAGCCATAATCTTACCAACCCCAGACTTTTAACTGATACTGAATATTATTACTATGCAGCTTCAATCCTCTAAATATGCGTGGAACATCTGAAATTCATCTTTGAATCACAGGAATAAAGACATTTTTTTAATATATTCCAATAGAAAAACATTCTTTTAAATTGTAATACTATTTTACAATATTACAGATTTTACTGTATTTTTAATCAAATAAATGCAGCCTTATTGAGCATTTCTTTCAAAGCCATAATCTTACCAACCCCAGACTTTTAACTGATACTGAATATTATTACTATGCAGCTTCAATCCTCTAAATATGCGTGGAACATCTGCTTAGATAGCTTTATAAATCTTATCAGGATGTATGTGACATTGAAGGACTTTATTTCAGCGTCATCATGCCTGTATTTTGAACAGCACTTTGTTTGGCTTCTTAATGGCCTGTAGAATATAAATGAAAACAAGCAGGACTCATTCAGATGTATTTAAAGGAACACTCCACTATTTTTGAAAATAGGCTCATTTCCCAACTCCCCTAGAGTTAAACGGTTGAGTTTTACCGTTTTCGAATCCATTCAGCCGATCTCCGGGTCTGGCGGTAACACTTTTAGCTGTAGCTTAGCATAGATCATTGAATCTGATTAGACTGTTAGCATCTCGCTCAAAAATGACCAAAGAGTTTCTATATTTTTCCTATTTAAAACTTGACCCTTCTGTAGTTACATCGTTTACTAAGACTGACGGAAAATGAAAAGTTGCGATTTTCTAGGCCGATATGGCTAGGAACTATACTCTCATTCCGGCGTAATAATCAAGGAACTTTGCTGCCGTACCATGGGTGCAGCAGGCGCAATGATATCACGCAGCGCCTGAAAATAGTCCCCAGCACGCTCCCTGTGCAAGCAGGTGGTCACGTTGGTTATGTTGACGGAAGTTAGCCTATTTTCAATAACATCAATATTGTTATGCAATATTACAATTTTGCGCAAAAGTTTAATTCGTAACTTTGGATGGAAACATAATGGAAATAGTGATTCTTTGTCATGAAAAAGTAACTTTTGTCCAAATACAAAATGATTGAAAATCATTTTTTTTGTGAGAATTTGACTTTACAGCTTTAAAACTTTAAAACTCTCTCTCTCCTAGACCCTGTAAAAAAATGAGTTTTCAAATTTGTAAATAAAGATTACTAGAGTATACATTTTACAAGAAAATACTACTTCAGTCTTTCTACTTTAAAATTTCATGTTTAATTTAATGTGCTAGTTGCCGTTTCTTTGTAATCAATTGTGAAAATTCACTAGCAAATTCTGAGTGGAAATTATTTCTACACCAATTTTTGTTTTTCAGTGTACAAGTGGTCTCACGCTGATGATGTAATCGTCATAATATCGTTACTGCAGTGGTCGGCAGCAATGGCCTCTGGCTGAATGGCAGCTGTCCCCACATCCACTCATACACCATAATGAAGAACTGTCAGGAGTTTTACTGTCATCATTAATTACCAAATCATTCAAAGTGCTTGAGAGGTTTTTAGTGGGCCAATAAAGTTAATTTATCACAGCCTGTATCTGAGTGACATTTAGCATTGTGAAATGCCAAACATACAGCTGACACTGACTCTCACATGCTTGTGTGTGTGTGTGTTTGTGTGTCATGGTTCACATCATGTCTCACACACTACTGAGTGCACACTCGAAAGTCTGCACACACTCAAAGACAAAAGAATAACAAAGTCGGCCTCCCCCAAGGGCCTGTCATCTCAACACAAGGGACCCAGAGCGAGCGGATACATAGTGAAATATTTCAAACTGAATATCTCTCCCAAATAACAGAGAGACGAAACATTAACTGAATTTACAATCTGAGCATAAAATGCTCTGAGACAGTCATCTTATTGAAACATTAGACTTTTTACAATAGAACCGAATAAAATAGAATATGCACAGTATGAAAAGTCACTTATTCACTACAATGCAAAAGTTTAAATAAATGTTTCTGTCTCTTATGCTCACCCAGGCTGCATTTATTTAATCGGGAATATAAACATTTTAATACTGTGACATATTACAATTTAAAATAACTATTTTAATATATTTTAACATTTATTCCTGTGATGCAAAGCTGAATTTTCAGCATCATTACTCCAGTCTTCAGTGTCACATGATCCTTGTTGAGAAAAACCAAAGATGTTGTTTTGCATTTATTGGCTTGTATCAGCATAAATCATCTCAACTTTGTTGTGTAAAAACTCCTTGTGAACATGTTATCAGGCAGTGAGTACACACAAGCTGAGGCAGAGATCACTGATCTGAGGCCCTTGTTAAAGCCGACAGAGCCAGTGCCAGACATAATTAAAAACATTAAACACTTTATACATAAGATCTCATTTTTACAGCCACAGTTTTTACTTTTACTTTTACTGTGCACTATACCTGCTGCCAAAACCTTAAAGATAAAGTCTGTCATTTCCTCAAAGAGAGCTGCTGTTTTCATTCCCCCTTTTCTGACATTAGGCAGAAAGATAGAAAGTCCCATCTCAAACTCAGGCCATTGGTTGAGACAATGCTGCTGTGTTGGGCTGGTCAAGGTTTTGGAAGAACCACAAAGTCACTTTTTGGGGAAACTGTCAAAGCTGACAGGAGAAAGTATTTAATCATAAAAAAAGATACACTTCAGTATACTTACCAATTAGATTATTGTCCTTTAAGGAATAGTTCACCCAAAAATTAAAACTTGCTGTAAATTTATTTACCCTCAGGCCATCCAAGCTTTAGATGAGTTTGTTCCTTCATGGGAACAGATTTGGAGAAATTCAGCATTACATGACTTGCTCAGCAATTGATCCTCTGCAGTGAATGGGTGCCGTCAGAATGAGAGACCAAACAGCTGATAAAAACATCACAATAAACCACAAGTAATCTACATGACTACATCAGTTAACGTCTTGTGAAGTGAAAAGTTGCTTAAAATATGAGTCCTCTATCCATAATATTGCTTTCTCCAGTGGAAAACTCATCTAGTCTGAATCAGGAGAGAAATATGCACAGATCAAGCGCTGTTTACAAGTAAAAAGAGTCCAAAGCTGTTGGTGGATTTTGATGTGAAAGGTCAACGGGATGGACTTTTTTTTTTTTTTTTTACTGAAGGAAGCATTATTATGGGTTATTGACTCATATTTTGGCTAGAAGTGACAGTTTGAATTAAAAAATGTCTTGATGGATTTGTTTTCTTACAAATGTGCAGCTTTTTACGTCACAACATTTTAATTGATGGACTGGAGTCGAGTGAATCGTTTGTGGATTATTGTGATGTTTTTATCAGCTGTTTGGACTATAATTCTGACGGCACCCATTCACTGCAGAGGATCCATTGGTGAGTAATTGATGTAATTTTCCAAAACAAGTTCATCAGCAAAATCTGTGAAATGCTGTCAGTTATTACAGTCAATAGGATTTGTACCTCACATCATAAAAACATGAAAACCTTAGAATAGAAATCTATGGGACAAGATAAATATGAAACCAACAGATTTTACATTTACATTATCATTCAAGTTGGTCTATTCTTTACATGCACAAGTCATACGGCCCATTTTTATAATTTGTTTGCGCCAGAAAAAAAAAAACAAGTTGTGCAATTCTCTAAAAGTTCTCCTTTTGTGTTCTAGAAGAAAGTCAAGTCATACAGGTTTGGAAGAAAACGAGAGCAAGTAGCCTAAATGATGACATTTTTGGGTGAACTATCCCTTTAACGTGTACCGAACCCAAAACATTCCTGTCCGACACCTGTATTTTCCAGCACAGCTGTTGTTTACTTTCAAACAGGACAGAGTTCATCCAATCTCACCCACATTTAAACAAGAGAGACAAACACGCTCCAGCTCCAGCGAATGACTGCTCGCCTCAGAGAGATCGTGTGCACTTCTGCAGAGACTGGTGCTGCTGGCGGGAGCCCAAACAGTATTAGTGCCACGCTAATGCGGCTAAATGAAGCACGGGAAAGCTTATTTATGTTTGCTTTGACGGAGGAGGAGTCTATTCTGTCTTCATAAGGCACTTTACAGCGGCTGGCCGAGGCAAACGGCTCCAAAAACCAACACCATAAAGCTAAATTGAACAAACAGGTTTCATTAAACCTCTGATGGGAATTAACAGACTTTCCCTGGATGTAAACGACATTCCGTATTCTCATTGGGAATCCGATCAAGCTTAAAGAAGGAGGAATAACCGTGAAGATTTGATCGCCACCATTAGCTTCACAAACGGCGGCAGTAATGGATGCGCTGCTTGATGGGAGCTGAAATTCTCGCTTTTGCTTTCGAGTTGAAAATCTCCTGCCTTCCAGAGTTATTCTGTGAAGAGGGAAACTTTTCAATAATTTTTCGGAATAGCATTGCTTCAAGTGATCATTAATTGAATTGTGCCAACTCAAGATAAATGAATACAAATCAATATATTCTGATATTCCAGGCTTGTTTTATGTAACACATTCATCTCAGAGGCAGTTTGAGCCAATCAGTAGAGAATAAAATACCACGTGACTTACAAACCTTGATTAAAAAAAAAAAAGACAAAAACACAACAAAATTCCTAACACTTTAACTAAAATGGAAATTATAAGGAAAATTATTATCCTTCAGAAATCATTCTAATATGCTGATTTGCTGCTCAAGAAATAAGCATATTATTTATTATTATTGTTAAAAATGTTGTTGCTTCGTATTTTTTTGTGGAAACAGTGACCAGTGATTTATAAATATATAAATAGATGATAATTTGTAAACTAGTTATGCAGACATGAAATCATCCTTATATAGGCTACCTTTAAAATATTTCTAAAATTAAATGTTCATTTGAATACTTTAAGTTTGTAATTCATGTTGAATGAACATGTTGAAGCTAGCTTGCTAAAGACTTCATAGCAAGAGAGCGGGATAACATCTCTTCTCTTCTCAAGCAGGGTAAATTGAAAGCAGGAAGGCGAGCGCACGAGGAGAGACGGGACCTTGGCCAGTGTCCAGCTTTATCAGCGTGACGCAGTCGAGGGAGCGCAGATCTGCCGTACACGCACACAATCACTCCAGGCTTACAAGAACACATGAGTCAGTACCAGCAACTATAAATCCATGTCCACGCGGAATGATCTCATTAAACGCATGATTAACAGCATGATTAATTAAAAATACTGCACTGTAACGTTTCTATGCCAACTGCTGGCTAATCATAGTAGGCCTACTCAATGACCTCAAAACGCTGGAAGACAATAGGGTGAATCTCAAGAAACCTGCCAGAAACTTCTTGAGAAAGGCATATTTCACCTCCAAAAATAGGCAAAAGAAATAGGACATTTTCATTTTGACGAAAGAAACATTTTAGTATTGATTTTTTTTGTGTGTGTGTGTGTTGTGAGTGACTATCGTCATGACACATTCATGGGACATTTTCACCAGTTCTCATTATTATTATGGAAAAATATATTGTTGAAAAATTACAAAAAGTAAAAAAAAAAAAAAAAACTTTTCAGTTATTATAGTTAACTAAAACTGAAACCATAGGAAAAAAAAAAATACATAAACACTTTATTTTAGCTAGTTGCCAAGGCAACATTTTTCATTTAGCTTAAGTTGATGTACTAAAATAAATAAACATTTATATATATAATATAATATATAATATATATTTAATGAATAAATACATTTGTTTTTAAATGAAGATATCCAATCAATAGACGGATATCAATTTGTTTGGAAAATGTGCTTTAAATATGCCTTATTTTTAATGCAAAATATAATCGTATTTCTTCCCACTGAAATCTGCCCTGCGTGTCCATGTTTTCATCAGATTAATCTGTTTAGGCACAAGCCTAAATACTTAAGACACACACAAGATCTAAAACACGTTTTGTCACATTGATGGGAGGGTAGAGCTTTAACGTCTAAAACAAAAAGCTTCATTCAAGAGTGGATAAACTTCCATCACACCAGCAGCGTTTTATTCCCACAGCCACATGTGAAACATAACAGGCAAATATATCGCTCCTAAAAATAGAAGCATCAAAGTCCATGAGGCAGATCGTGCATAACAAGCGCTGTTTGCTCTGAAGCCCTGATGGCGCTTCTTTCATCATCTGCCTGGCTGGAAACGGTTCACCTGTGCAGAGACAGATTTCACTGCAGAGCTGGAGCTCAATCAGCAGCACACAACTATGAATCTCAACCATTCTCACGCTTCTTCTGCCTTAAAGAGACGCCTTAGAGCCAGTGTGAAATACAGACGCTGCACCATTCATCGGCGTATGTTATTCCAGTGGCTAGGTTTGTTTCGTCCAGATTCAAGTCCATCAAATGCGACTTAACACAGTACCAGAAACGTTCAGCGTACAAAAATAAAAATGCACTTGAAGTCAAACACTGAGTTTTAAATCTATCATTCACAGGTCCAACATAATGCAAAACTATCATCAAAACACTAGCTGACTGAAAACTGGAATTTATAGTTCCAGTGTTTCTAATATCTTTAAATGTCAATGGTTTCATGCTTTCAGCTGGTAATAACTCACCGCACAAAACACATTAAAGTTTATCCTCACTAAACACGTTTAATGCTGCCTGGGTTGTATTTTCTTTTATTTTTCATATTTTTATTTATGGTTTGTCCATTTGGCATGTAATTTGACTAACCAAGTGACCAAATTATGGTAGAGTTTGACCAAAATATGGTAGATTTAAGTAATTTAAAAATAAACAAAAATGCCCTCAAAATCAAACTTTGAAATGGTTTGAAGATACCATCCAGAAGCTTAACAATATGCAAAATTAACAAGACATAGACTTAATAGGAAAATTGGAAAATGTATGTCTTTATATAGTTCTTGTGTTTTGAATTACTCTAATTTTTCTAACTTCTATCAAGAGACCAAAATATGGTAGAATTAAGTCATTTGAAAGGCGTACAAAACTAAACATGCATTAAAAAGTCAAACACTGACATGTGTTAAAGGGGTGGTTTATTGCTATTTCACTTTTTTAACGTAAGTTAGTGTGTAATGTTGCTGTTTGAGCATAAACAATATCTGCAAAGTTACGAAGCTGAAAGTTCAATGCAAACGGAGATATCGTCTTTTAAAATTATGGCAGTTTAATGCCTACAAAAATGGCTGGTAGGGACTACAACAAGTTACTTCCCGGGTTCGTGATGTAACAAACCCAGACAAACCCCGCCCTCGGGAAAAGGCAGCAAAGGGGGCGAGGCCAGGCTGCGCTGCTTTAGAGAAGAGGAAGAGAAAACTAGGTGCACGTAAAAATCTGTTCATATATGAATTGCGATTCTGTCTTCTAACG
>NW_015652820.1:147934-157202 GCF_001515625.1 Sinocyclocheilus rhinocerous
TATTCGGAGGGAGGGGCTTCATAAAAGAAGGAAATGATCAGCGCTTTTCTCAGAGAAGGGACAGAGCGGTGTGGAATAAAGGTAAATTATGTGAAAAATAATGCGTTTTAAAAAAAAATGAAGCATTAACACATGTTAGACTGCACCCCATAGGCGGAGGGTGAACCAAGTCCAGGAGGTTTTTAAGGCTAAAAGCAGCCAAATGTATTAAACATCATAAATCCGTCTTTTTAGGCAAGAATCAGACACGGGTGTCATGTAGGCTAAAAATTTTTTTAATGGGACTGAATTTGTATTTAACGTGATTACAATTTAATAAAAACGTTAGAAATTGATAATTATATAACGTTTCCTTTCCACGGTTATTCAGACAGCGAATAAATTATATATAGAAAGTGACATCACTAACATTGATCTATGGCGGCGAGTTTAAGCACTCTAAAAAAAAAAAACTATCATTCTAATCACTGAAGCTGTATACACTGTGAAATGAATCTTATAAGATTCATACTTACGTACGTACTTACATTGTACGTACATCTGCGCTTTGTTGTTTATGATGAGAGAATTCGCAAGAGTCCGGAATTCAGTCAGCGAACGTGCGCCACTCAACAAAACTGATGAGTTTGAACGATGACTCATCTGAACGCCTCTCTCTGGCCATTGTATTCCTAAGCTCAACAGAATTGTGTGTGATTGGTTAAAATGCGCAACACTGTAAAAACGTCTAAAATTAAATACGGTGCTACATGAGCAAATCTTAATTTAATGCCGCAATCGACACTGTCTATTCACATTCACTTTTTAGCAACAGACGTAATAGATTTAATTTGTTTGTGCAGGGGCATTTTTGTCCAATTTAGTGGCATTTTTGCCCCAAGTCCCCATGGCCAGGGGAAGGCTAAGCCCCAGCCTTACACATGCTCCGCCTATGCTGCACCCCATAAACACAATCAAGCCTAGAAAAAAAACAGTGAACCACCCCTTTAAATCTACCATCCAAAGGCCCAACAATATGCAAAATGATCATGAAGAGACAGGCTGAACAGGAAAATTGGAAAATGTATGTCTTTTAGTTCTTGTGTTTATAATATCTCTAAATTGCATTGGTTTAATGCTTTCAGAAAGCAATGATTTACCACATAAAACATTAAAGTTTGGCATAAAATGTTTATCCTCACTATACCCGTATTTAATGTTGCTTGGGTTGTGTTTTCTTTAATTTTGCCTATTTTTATTCATGGTTCGTCCGGGTTGGCATGTAATTTGACTCACTTTTATCAAGCGAACAAAATATGGTCGATTTAAGTCATTTAAAAGACTACACAACACTGTACCAAAATTATAGCTACAAAAATGCCCTCAAAATCAAACACTGAAATGTTTTACATCTGTCATCCAGAGGCCAAACTATTTGCAAAATTTTGATGAAGACACAGGCTCCTGTGTTTGTAATTAATCTAAATTTCTATGGTTTAATGCTTTCAGCTGGCAACAATTCACCACACAAAAAACATAACAGTTCGGCAGAAAATGTTTATCCTCACTAAATCCATATTTAATGTTGCCTGGGTTGTATTTTATTTTATTTTTTTCCATAAATTTATTTGTGGTTTGTTCATGTTGGCATGTTATTTGACAAACTTCTGTCAAGTGAAAAAAAATATGGTAGAGTTTAACCAAAGTATGGTAGAGTATGTCATTTAAAAAGTGAACCAACACAGTACCAGAATTATTTAGCTACAAAAATGCCCTCAAAGTCAAACATTAAAATGTATTAAATTTACCATCCAGATGCCCAACAATATCAAAATTATTAAGAAGACATGGGCTGAATAGGAAAATTGGAAAATGTATGACTTTATAGTTCCAGTGTATCTAATATCTCTAAACTTCCATGGTTTCATGCTTTCAGCAAGCAATAAATCAACACACAAAACACATTATGGTTTGGCACAAAAAAAAAAAAAAGCTTATCCTCACTAAACTCATATTTAATGTTGCTTGGGTTGTATTTTCTTTTATTTTGCATATTTTTATTTCTGGTTGGCCCATGTTGGCATGTTACTTCAATAATGCATCCAAAATATCGACTGACAGATTACTTTTGACATCAACATCAAAAGATATGGTAAGTGTTTTCCTTCCTTTTATATCTACATAGTGATATTCCAAAGAACAAAATACTTTAAGCTTTCATAAAAATATGACCACTTCCTTTTTCCCGCTGACATCTCTGGGCCAGATAAATAACAGCCACTTTTCACAACTCAATACATTCCCAAAAGGATAAAATCAAGTCCTGCCCTACATTTTTTTTGTCTAGCTGAATATCCTGTTTCACTTGGAAATGTGTCTCATAACAGAGGTAAGTCTTCAAATCAAGAGGAGCTACTATAAGACTTCAGAGTGCTCAACAAAGCTTTTTACAGTCCTGATTGAATGAGAACGGCTGTAATTGTAATCAGTATGAATGTAGAGTTGACAATTTTAACTTACATGAAAAGTTCAGACTGAGAAAGAAAGCTGTATTTAGGGCCAGTCATTAAACAGTCATTTTTTTTCAGACAAATAAGCATTACATTTTGCATTAACCACTAGACTGTATATTTCATTATCAAAATTAAAGGCCGCAGGCAGATATGTGCAAAAAAGGCATAGTAACAAATTAAAATGGGCTGAACATTGTGATTTCTTGTCCTGGTCATTTGAATAATAGATAACAGAAAATGGGCTGAGAACGAGGCAACAAGTAAATTGCATTACACATCGCTCACCTCCATTAGCTAAATTAAACCATTTCTGAAGATCTGCCATAAAAGAATGGAAAAGACAACATTTCACTGACCTTCAACAACATTTCCAGTGGATGTAACCTAGATGTAGATGTACTTTCTACCATTTTTCCGTACCTTAGGTCACCCCTATGACATTTTTATCAAAATATATCTTTAAAGGATTCGTTCAAAAGGCACTTTTCACAGTTGGAAGCTTCTTACACCTCAGAAACACAATGACGGTATTCGGTTTCCCATCATGCAGTTGTTATTCTGCACGACTGCCATTTTCAAAGGGGCATCATTTCCCTTTTAGGCTATTAATACATATTCATAGCTCTTTTAGTTCTATTAATGATAAGCAAATTCTCTTGGGGAAATTGGGAAGTATATGCACCCTAAACATGAACTGTTAGATCTCAATAGCATATCAAACTTGAGAAGGGTGACATTGTGAAGAAAAGCACAACATAAATAAGATGCAAAAAGATTTGCTTAAAATATTTACAACCTCTCCTGCAAAATGCAACAGTCGCATATTAGATAAAGGGCAAGCATGCATGAAGCAGATTTCAGTGAATTACCTGAGTGCCACCGTTCATTCATATCTGATCAGTCACATTCAAGTTTGCTAGTTGAAAGAAACCGTTGACTTAAAAATGAAAATTTGCTGAAAATGTACTCACCCTCAGGCCATTCAAGATGTTGATGTGGTTTGTTAACTGTTAATTGGAACAGATTTAGAGAAATTTAGCATTACATTACTTGCTCACTAATGGATCCTCTACAGTGAATGGGTGCCGTCAGAATGAGAGTCTAAATAGCTGATAAAAATATCACAATAATCCACACGATTCCAGTCAATCAGTTATGCCAATCCATGTGGGTGGATTTTGATGTGAGAGGACAACAGGAGATGCACTTTTTCACTGGAGGAAGTGTTATTATGGATTATGGACTCATATTTTGACTAAAAGCTTTAAAGTTAAAATACCTTAATAATGGATTTGTTTCTTACAAACATGCAGCTTTTGGCTTCACAAGATGTTAACTGATGGACTGGAGTGGTGCGGATAACTTGTGGATTATTGTGATGTTTTTATCAGCTGTTTGGACTCTCATTCTGATGGCACCCATTCACTGCAAGTGATGTAATGCTAAATTTCTTCAAATCTGTTCTGATGAAGAAACAAACTCATCTACATGATGGATGGCCTGAGGGTGAGTACATTCTCAGCAAATTTTCAATTTTGGGTGAACTATTCATTTAACATGGCTCCATTTGCCCCTGCTGGCAGAAATGGTAACTACATAATTAAGCATCTTTCTAACCAAACAACTCCAGCAACTGACAAGTTGGATATGCTGAGAGAGAAGCATTGCTGTTTGTGCCTTTCAGCTAAACATTCAGGGGCATGTTCTCCTATTACTCTGGAACAACACGATGCAGAAACATTAATAATATCCTACAGTCACAACACTGCTAAGCAGAAATTTTCTGTCTGAATGGTAACGCCTGTCATTTTAATGTCGCCAACAGCAATGGCTTTTTGTCTGACATTTCAGGGAAGAGGAAAACAAATCACAAGGCTGAGGATAAGATGTCTCATTTTAGTCCTTTCATAAAAATACATGCACTGTACACTTATACTGCACACCATCACTCACTACAAGCTACAAACAGGCTAAAGTGGTTTCAATGTTAAAGAAAATAATCTAAAACACATTTTGATAAACGCAGATAATGTCCACAAGATAGGGTAGGGTCTACAAGTGTGATATTAAGTAAAAAATCGAATATTTCAAAACTGGAAAACAGTTCTGACTTTTCGAATTAAAGAAAACAAAGAAAATGACATAAATTCTATTGTTAGGCAACTACTTTTCAAAAGTTTGGGGTCAGTATGATTTTTTTTTAGAAAGAAATTAATACTTTTATTCAGCAAGGATGCATTCAATTGATCAATAGTGGCAGTAAAGACATTTATGTTATTAAATTTTTCAAATAAATGCTAATCTTTCATAAAAGATCTGCTTTCCACAAAGATATGAAGCAGCACAACTGTTTTGATAATAATAAGAAATGTTTCTTGAGCAGCAAATCAGCATATTAGAATGATTTCTGAAGGATCATCATGTGACACTTTAGTAATGATGCTGAAAATTCATCTTTGCATCACAGGATTAAATTACATTTGAAAATATATTCGAATAGAAAAAGAGTTATTTTAAATTGTAAATATTTCACAAGGGTGTGTATATTCTGACTAAGATTATTTGCACATATCCTACAAATCTCAAAATGCTTTTTGGACCATCTCAAATCATTCTGGAGAACATGATCATCAGGTTTTCAGAGCTGCTGTCATTAAAGCAAACGACATTATGAAAAAGGCAGCACTTTCACTCATGGTCTCAGACTTTTAGACCCCACTCTACATCCAGCTCCAGTAACGTCTCAGACAAAAGCTTGTCTCTTTAATCGGAAAAAGCCTCATCAGAGGTTTTGGTGTTGTGCCAAAGCATATAATATCCACTCAGAATAATTACCGGACTCAGGCATATTCTCCACGTGTTTGTAATGCATATAATACCGCAGAGTTTGAAAAGCGCAACTCTTTGAAAATGTCCCTGCGGCATTCAGTGAAATCCATTCAGATAGACTCAAAGAGATCTTTCTAAAACGCTAAACTGAAACGTATGAATGTGTTTGTTACATTAAACAACCTGCTTTGCTTTGTACACCAGATCAAACTTGACAAACCAAGCAAATCTGCATTTCAAAGACTGGCTTGTTACATATCTAATTACACGCAGGTAGAAAAAGGGTCAAGGAACCATGGCAACACCTGCTGCAGGCAGAAATGCTGTCACCTCCCGAGAAGCACTGCATGCACAAAAGCATGAGTTAACCTGAACTCAAGAGCAACATCAGGAGAGAATACATACACCTTTTATTCAGAAGCTAAACAGAAGCAATATGAGGGAAAACAAGAGAGCCACATCGAGAAAATACATGTGCAACCCTAGTAAAAAAATACAGTGTACAGGGTTCCCAATGAAACTTCAATCCTAGTGTTGATCCTAAAGAAAAAAATCCTAGAGGAATTCTTATTTGATTCTTAGAGTGCTATTTGGAATTTCATAGGTTTCTTGCTACTGGACAATGATAGGTATTAGGTACTTTTTTGTTGGACTATAACATACATTTTGTACAAATTGACTAGAGTTGATCTCGGAAAACCATCAGTCAGGATGGTCAAAAAACAAATTAAACTATTATTTCACTCTCTTTACTTCAATGGCTTTAAGTGTTGGCGGTAACCTCCAATTAATACACTTGAGGATAACCATACAACTGACACATTGGGCATAAACTGCTGAAAAGAGAAGAACTGCATGTTCTCCTCTTATTCTGGAACAACAAGATGTAGAAACATTAATAACATCCCACAGTCACATCACTGCTAAGCAGAAATGTTCTGTCCAATGGGTAATGCCTGTCATTTTAATGTGGCCAGCAGCAGTGGCTTTTTGTCTGAAACATCAGGGATGAAGAGATTATAAACAAATCATGAGGCTGAATATAAGACGTCTCGTTGCAGGCCTTTCGGAATATTTTTGATGTCCAAGAGGGACATTTTATCCAGTTGCAAATCATAACAGCCCTACTGGGAATTTTCTGGGTTTTCTGTTGGAATAATAACACAATTATGATTCTGGTTCTAAATGATTAGTTCTAAATCATCACACACCTTAACAAGTCAGAAAACAAATGTTCTTTCAGTTTACCTTTTATCATAGGCTCTTGTTGTCCTGAACTTCTTTTTGTTTTGCCTCCTGTTGAAATCCTATAAAATGCATCCTTAATGGTTGGGCGCTTCTCAATTATAAGAAAAAAAAATCTCTATGAATCCTGTACACAAGCCTTTAGGATTTTGACTAAGGATTATTTGGGAATACAATCAATCAGGAAGGTTAAAAAAAATGTTTCATGTATACTTCCAGTACGTTTACCTTCTCATTTGTTCTTTTTGCCCAATTGGTAACTTCTTTTTGTTTTGTGCCCTGCTGGAATACTGTAAGAAAATCAGGATCCTTTAGATTCCAAAAATTCCAATGGGAATCCTGTACACAAACCTTTGGGAGTTAGACAAGGGATGAACTGAGAATACAATCGGTCAGTCAAAAAACAAATTTTGCATGTATATTTAATCCTTTCAGTACGTTTACCTTCTCACAGGTTCGTTTTGTAGTTTATGAACAACTGTAGGGTTTGTTCAGAGCGCTGGCTGTAACCTCCACTGAATTAAAAGTACATTAGGCAACAGCTGGTCCCCGTAATATAGAAATAATCGTGTCGATTCCAAGTTCAGCGTGCCGAATGCGTGATTGTCACTGCAAAACTGCAACTCGGTTCCTCTTCTTTGCTATTTGCTGCTCGCTTCTCCAGGGAATATGTCCTCGTAGGCGGGTGGCAACTCGTTGTGAAGCGGATAAGAAAACGGGTACGTGAGATTAAGCTCCGGATTGGCGGGCGAATAGCCCGGCAGCTCCATGGACGGGTGTCCCCGGCTGTGCACTTCCCCGTCCGCATCGTGCAACGCGTGAAACACCGCCAAATTGATGTAGGACACCGGCTGGAACTCCGTGACCGCGAAGTCGCGCTCCTCGTTCAGCACGATCCGCGCGCTCCGCCTCTGCGTCCGGCGTCTCCGGTGACACTGCTCCGTTTGGTAACGCTTGATGATCACCAGGTTCATCAAGCCCAGGATGCACTCCAGAGTGTTAAGGATAGTGGAGACCACCAGACCCCGCTGGTACACTTTGAGCCGGTCGCACGCCGTGTTTACATCCACAGAGTCCTGGCAATAGTGCGCGTACTTCCTCTCCACCAGAGACACCGTGTCGCCATCCACCACCGCGCCGGAGAACGCCGTCAGGACCCCCAAAAGAAACACTAAGATCCCAAAGAGGAAGAAATTCGCACACCTGGGCTTGCCCCGGCAAAAGACCAGCGCCACCCCCATCAGGATCTGCCCGAGAGTCACCAGGATGCCCGAGTAAAACGCGCCGGCCGCGGTGGCCAGGTGGAAGTGCGCTCGCACCCTGGAGCCCAACGCGATGCATTTGAATCCCACGACCACGGCGCTCACGGCGCACACGAAGAGCAGACTGCTGGAGACGATGGTGCACAGTCCTTTGCCACTCAGCTTCATTATAATCCTCCTCTGCCTCCTTCATCCTCCTTTGTCTTCCTCGTCAGCTCCTCTGGAAGCGCTGTCAGTTTGTGACATGACTCGCCGGTGGTTGCGCTTCGGTTCTAGGATCTCCGACTCGCTCTTATTAATTATGGATAGGCTCCTTCTGCGGAAACGGCCCCCTAAATCCAACCCAGAGGTTGCGGTCACCTTCATGACCCTGTCGCTCCATCCATCCAGTCCCCTAAGGCGACGAAGCGCATCCCTCACGTTTGATGCTGGAGAGGGAAGTGTCCTCCCTCTCTCGCCGTGCGTTCATGCAGCACTGAGACCGAACTTGGGCTGGAGGCTGGAGATCAGGGGAAAACGATCCGACCCCCTACTGGTCTCACTTACCAACTACTGAATGTGTCATAAAGGCTCTCGGGTTGTTCTTCGTGATGTCACGCTTTTAAATTATCCTCTCAGTTTAAATGTAATAAGGATAACAGCGCGAAATCGTCAGGCGCTACAGAAAAGTATATTCATGACTGGAGCTCTATATACAGCGGGGTCCAGGAGACATCACTGAAAACGCGGGATTTTTTTTCTATTTCAATATTCATTTCAATTTAAACGTATATAGGCCTACCTTAATTGCAATGCAAGTCGCTTTAGATAAATGTAAATGTAAATGTAAATCTAAAATTTAAAACACGTAAATCTAAAAGTTGTCACATAAAATGAAGCAGCATTCTCATATCAGGCTGGATAATTCCTGTTTCTCTGCTTCAGTAAGACATGGTTTTGTCAAAGGTTTCTTTCCACTCTTTGCCTGCCAGTTGGTAAAAAAAAACAAGCAAACCTGGGGAAAAAGTTTATATAGGCTACATTCCTAAAAGCATGTTATTTTTTTCAATTTAACATTTGCCTCAAATTGAAAAATGTCAAATAAAAACATTTTCTGATTTTTGGACCATGTTGTAGATGTAAATGGGTAGGGGTATATGATGCTGCTAAAAAGAACAGTATTTTGTGTATTTGGTGTAATGAAATGTGTTTATGCGGTTTAAGGTTAAAAAACACATTATTTTCCACATACTGTACATTATTGTTTCTCCTCTATGCCCCGCCTTTCTGAAACGCGTCGATTTTTACAAAGCTCATCGGTCTGAAAAAGCGAGGTGTGCTGTGATTGACCAGCTATCCAGTGCGTTGTGATTGGCCGAATACCTCAAGCGGTCTTTGAGTCAGAACAGCCGGCATTGTAGTCTACTCTCCCAGGATCAGGAAACAGTCCTCCATAAAATG
>NW_015652820.1:157433-160146 GCF_001515625.1 Sinocyclocheilus rhinocerous
AGTCTGCCACGTTTGTTCTGACCAACTGAGGAAAAAAGCATTACCATAAATCTCGCAACCAATGGTGATTAAATCTAAAGATCGGTTAGCTCATATCACATCAAACCGTTCAAATTATTATTATTGTTGTTATACTTTATTCTCAAATGAGTAATGTTAACAACATCAGCATTGGTGATATGAGTATAGTGTATTAGCGTGTAGATTTCAATTTCTGCACAGTCTAATCTAATAAAGAAGTTACTGACTGCAGCTTTAAAATGCATATGCACATTTAAGGACAAGTTTATGTTTTAGATGGTGGACATGGCTAGCAGTCTCTTTTTAAAAATCTCTAGTTCACTAGAAACTGCAGTGTGACAGGTGAAATTTTACAATGGAATTAGTACACTAATCACTTCAGTTTTTTAAATAATGTAAGCTCATTAGAGCTGCATGCACAAAGTTGATAAAATAATAGTTGAAAACTTGAAACAGTTTGAGAAGTTAAGTACATCACACTGCAGTACATGTCAAATTGCTAAAAGTATGTCAACCACCCAGTTGCGTACTTCATATGATTTAAAATTATATATAAATTATATAAAAACGATAGAAATAACTGACTTAAAACCATTTTTTAGATGGTGAAAATACTAGAGTTCTAATAATTTGGGCCACCACTGTGTATATATATATATATCCACACTTTGTATTCCATCTCAGTGAAACTAATTCAAATGCAATGAGACCCAGACCCCTGTTGCAGACAGTCTATAGTGTTTTCAAATGGTTCAACTATATCTGTAATGCACCTGTTTACCAAATGGGAGAAAAAAGTCACAAAGGCTGTATTTTTCAGAGCAGGACCTTTTTCGAATGTTTGGGTGGATCTTCAGCGAGTCTCTGCGTCACCTCTAAAAAGTGTCTGACGTGCAGATGATTCATCTTTTATGGGCTTTTTAGAGCAGACGTGTCCCGCATGCGCAACCAAATGCATCCTATTTTTGGGAGCGCCTTGTGTATCGCAGCAAGTGATGCTGAAAGGTGTTTGATGGCAGCAGATTTTCATCTGTACACACCCCAGAGACAGAGGCACAGACGGAAAATTGACTCTTTGTCTCACAAATGAGCACGTTGCACCAAATCCACATGAACACATTCTGCTCCGCTGGCTGCTGAAGTCATGTTATGCTTTTATATCATATGGAGCGGACAAACTACTATCAGCCAATGTTTTGTCTCCTCAAAGCCAAGAATCAGAGCTTTCCAAATAAAAAGACCACGTACAGTACAGGAAAGTTTGGATTTTACAGTTAATTGGTTTGCGGAAGTTGTTAAAATTGTAAAGTTGCCACTGGTAAAAGACTGCAGTCAACCAGAAAAGACAATGCTGTAGCAAAAGCTAGTTATTCTTAGTCACAGAAATCCTTTTGAATACGTATTAAAGAGAAATAGTCTGAGCTAAAAGTTCATAAGGAGTGACGTGAAGTTGAGAAGTGAAATTAGGATGGGCAATTTCAGGACTGGCTGATTCCCTCAAGCCCCCTGCAGAGAGAAGGGCTGTTTCTCAATTCCCTGGAGAAACCAGTTTATCAAGCCAATACATACACATTAAAACAGCGCAAATTATCCCCAAAAGCTCCAATCTGAGCCATAGAATTGAACAATTATCTCCGTAATGCTGGTAATCACTGCAATTAAATGTTGTTCTGGGTGAGAGGCGGTCTCGCTTGCGTCTTGTGTCTGCACCTCATGCTGAGACAAAACACGACATTCAAGACTACGAAGCATTGTGAAAATGCTCCCGGTGCAATTCCCTAGACACTGCATGTTGATGCTTTTTAAGCTGAAAAAAAAAACACTGCTCTTATAGCAACTGCTTTGGAAACATAGACTTTGGATATTTTTGTATGTTATACACTTTACTACTGTAGAATGATGTATTTCTGAGTAGAGCAGAATATCCACTAGGAATTGACTGGATTGTGCAAAGTTGCTGTTCCAGACCAGAATGAAGTCAGATTGAATGTGAGTTTGCAGTATGTTATTGAAATTGCATTAGTAGTTTTTGGCAATGTTTTAGAAAGGCTTTCGGATGTTTTTCAAACTATCTTCTTTTGTGTTCCACAGAAGAACAGAAGTCATACAGGTTTGGAACAACATGAAGGGGAATGAATGATGGTAGAATTTTCATTTTGGGGTGAATGAAAATTGAAAATGTACTCACCCTCAGGCCATCGAAGATGTAGATGAGTTTATTTCTTCATGGAAACAGAAATTGAGCATTTCATCACTTGCTCACCAATGGATCCTCTGCAGTGTATGGGTGCCGTCAGAATGCGAGTCCAATTAATTAACATCTTGTGAAGTGAAAAGCTGCATGTTTTTCAGAAGCAAATCCATAAAGGCATTTTAACTTCAAACCATCAATTCTTGTCATAAACTCATAATAATGCTTCGTCCAGTGAAAAAGTCCATTCCCTGTTGTCCTCTCATGTCAAAATCCACCAACATATTTGTTCAGCGCCGTTTTGAGCTGTTTTCTCTTGTAAACGGTGCTTGATCGGTGCATATTTCTCTCCTGATTTAGACGAGACAACTTTTTCACCGGAGAAAGCAATATTAGAGGATTTAGCCAGATGCAATGTGGTTTGAAGTTAAAAACATCTAAATGATGGATTTTTTTTTCAGACACAGCATTTCGCTTCACAAGATGTTAATTGATGGACTG
>NW_015652820.1:161246-174776 GCF_001515625.1 Sinocyclocheilus rhinocerous
CATCACTTGCTCACCAATGGATCCTCTGCAGTGAATGGGTGCCGTCAGAATGCGAGTCCAATTAATTAACATCTTGTGACGTGAAAAGCTGCATGTTTTTCAGAAGCAAATCCATAAAGGCATTTTAACTTCAAACCATCAATTCTTGTCATAAACTCATAATAATGCTTCGTCCAGTGAAAAAGTCCATTCCCTGTTGTCCTCTCATGTCAAAATCCACCAACATATTTGTTCAGCGCCGTTTTGAGCTGTTTTCTCTTGTAAACGGTGCTTGATCGGTGCATATTTCTCTCCTGATTTAGACGAGACAACTTTTTCACCGGAGAAAGCAATATTAGAGGATTTAGCCAGATGCAATGTGGTTTGAAGTTAAAAACATCTAAATGATGGATTTTTTTTTCAGACACAGCATTTCGCTTCACAAGATGTTAATTGATGGACTGGAGTCATGTGGATTACTTGTGGATTATTGTGATGCTTTTATCAGCTGTTTGGACACTCATTCTGACGGCACCCATTCACTGCAGAGGATCCATTGATAAGCAAGTGATTTAATGCTAAATTTCTCCAAATCTGTTCCAACAAAGAAACAAACTCATCTGCATCTTGGATGGCCTGAAAGTGAGTATATTTTCAAAACATTTTATGTTTGGGTACCATTTCTTTAACAAATTGATAAACATTAACCAATAGCCTATATGGCCTAAGCAATATCAGTACTCTACTTTCAGAGAGTTATTTTGATGAAAGATTATGAATACAAACTTCATGTTGACTACAAGGCCATTGAGATGCTGGACATAAGTCACCCTTACCTTCTGTACCACCACCATCCCATCTGAGTAAAGCTTCAGGGGCTGAAAGTTAAGAGCAGGGTTGTGTATAGAGTATTGTTGTCAGCAATATCAAAAAATATCTTTCTGCGTCTTAGCAGTAAGCAAGCCTTGGCTTCGACAAGAGTTTCTTTTTCCACCTTTGTCTGCCAACTGGTCAAAAAAACAAGTAAACCTGCCTCATACAGGTAGTTTCAGAATTTCTAACTTTTGTTTTCATATTAAATATCATCAACTCTTGAAGACTGTCAGACTGACAAATACAACCCAAGGCCAAACAAATCAGCAAAAAACATTTAAATATGATACATCTTCAAAAGATGCCAAGAACCAAGTTGCTATATTATTTGACAACCACAAACAGCCTACACAGCTAATGAACTATATTACTTTGCAGAAAAAACTGGTTATTCAGATTAATAATAATAAAAGCACCTATCAATTCTCAAAGCAGTGCTTACAGAACTAGTTCACCCAAGCTCACCCTCATTGAGTTCCAAATGCAATTACAATGAAATGTAACTGAGACTTTCAAGCTTTAAAATGGACACAACATCACAAAGCACCATAAAACATATGGGCTATTTTTATCTGAATACTGCTTATATCTTCTTTAGGCTGAAACACTTCAGTCCCCATTTATTATAATTGCATGGGAAAGACTGAACAGAACAATTCTGCGTAAAGTGTATACTTCTCCTCTGTCAAGAGCAGATCTCGGCGTTGTCTGTTCTTCGGCGCAGACGCTCATTGGCACATGGCAGCACCGGCAGATCTAAGAAATCCCAGGAGAAACAAACAGGAAGCCGGAGACACAGAAGTGAACAACAACGCTCTCACTATTCAAAATCAGGATGAGCAGCACGCACTCATCTGGAACAGGACACAAACTGGAAGCATGCCTTAAAGGCAGAATTAAATGAAAAAGACTTCAGTGTCTGGTGGCAAGAACACATCAGATGTTTTAGACATTTTTAGGGTAAGAAATGCAGTGCGGAAATACAAAATATAACAAATTCAAGTTGATATGTGGGTGCAGTTTGCTAAAACAAAACTCTGCCATAATGCTAAGGTATTGCAAGGATACTGCAACACTGTAAAGAAAGATTATTGGTTGGTTTATGTTTTACAAGAAAATACTATTTAAGGCTTTTTACTTCAAAAATTTTTTTTGTAATTATTTGTGAAGTTTACTAGCAATAGTGAAAATTGTTTTGAGGTTAATCCTACACCAAATATTTTTTCAATGTATGTGAAAGCTAAAATGTTTATAGTGTTTTTTACATTACATTTAATTAGCAGACGATTTAATCCAAAGTAACTTTCAAATGAGGATCAATTTATCACACAAGAGCCAAAAATACTAAGTCTTTAAAGTCTTTAAAACAAAAGTTTCTGCAAATTTTATAGTCTCATGTCTTATAAAGAGACTTTTTAAGATAACATACTGTTTATTCAGAAAATCATCATGTACTGGAGAATTTAAAAATTAGAAGCCAAAACAATGATCTGAAGAACCTAAAATGTAATCTCAAGAACTTTTTAATGTCCAAACACATAAAACTAACTATACAATATCCACAGTACTGCAACTGCAACTTTTTAGCATGTTGCTATGCAAGGGTTTTGATTGGTTTCTAGATGCTGGTCACTTTTCTGATCACATAGTAAAATAACAAAAACATAATTTTAGGAATCATTTCTATCTAGAGCACAAAATTACATGCCAACGTTTAATTTGTAGTGTTAGGGCTAGGATTGCAAAGGGAAAGGGGAAATTTTCCATGTTTCCAAAAATTCCTGGAAAGTTTCCAAATTTTCTTTGGAAATGTTCCACCCTTTTGCAACCCTAGTCAAATCACTTACCCAAAGCAATAATAACAGCAATGCTTGACTTAGCAAACACTACTAATTCAAGACCTAATCTTGTTTCCCTTGTTTTTCAACGTCTCATCTCAAGTAATGATGTGCAGTTTATCTTTGTGTTATTAACAAATTCACTCTTTCAATAGCAGCAGCAACTACTCCTTCCTTCCATGACACACACTCATTGGATTTGACAGCGCCAAGTCAACCAGAAGGTCAAGCCACAATGAAAGCAGAATGTATTTTATATTGATTAACTGCTTGGACTAATTATATTACAGCGACATGTGACAGAGCTCACACAGGAGGAAGAAGAAGAGCCAACTTGACTTCCATTTTAAACACGAATCAGAGATATTATATTCTGAATGCAAGACTACAGCTCTCCTCCAGTCTACTATAGCAGCACCAAACAGAAATGCAGAAATAATGACCGTTTTCAAACAAATCCTCCCACCACAAACTCACGCCATTGTTTGAGTCAATGTTGCCATGTCAGGCCACTCATACAAAGAGATTTCAACTCCGTTTGATGCAACTAGTGGAACACATGTTTTAGTGAAGTTTTTGGTGTAAATACAAATGTGCAGTTAGTTTGGCTTCTCAGTAAGATCTAGGACACAAATGTAAAGTGTGAAGGAAAAAAGCAAAAAGGAACTCACCACCAGTCTTCAAAATTTAAGTTTCTATATAGGGCAAAACGTTTTTATAGTCTGATGTCACAAGAAGAGACTGTTTAAGGTAACTTATATTCAAAAATCATCATGGACTGACTGGTGCATTAAAAAAAAGTGATCTGAAAAAAATGTAACATCAAGAACTTTTAATGTCCAAACACACATTAATAAAACCAATACAAGAACATTATATATGCCCAAAATGGTGATTTTAAATGCATTTGAAAGACAATTACCCAAAAATGAAATGAAAAACCAACCCAAAATGAAAACAAACCCAATAACCCTATATACAGTGGGTACGGAAAGTATTCAGACCCCCTTAAATTTTTCACTCTTTGTTATATTGCAGCCATTTGCTAAAATCATTTAAGTTAATTTTTTTTCCTCATTAATGTACACACAGCACCCCATATTGACAGAAAAACACAGAATTGTTGACATCTTTGCAGATTTATTAAAAAAGAAAAACTGAAAAATGCTCAGTATTTAGTAGAAGCACCCTCTTGATCTAATACAGCCATGAGTCTTTTTGGGAAAGATGCAACAAGTTTTTCACACATGGATTTGGGGATCCTCTGCCATTCCTCCTTGCAAATCCTCTCCAGTTCTGTCAGGTTGGACGGTAAACGTTGGTGGACAGCCATTTTTAGGTCTCTCCAGAGATGCTCAATTGGGTTTAAGTCAGGGATCTGGCTGGGCCATTCAAGAACAGTCACAGAGTTGTTGGGAAGCCACTCCTTCGTTATTTTAGCTGTGTGCTTAGGGTCATTGTCTTGTTGGAAGGTAAACCTTAGTTCCAGTCTGAGGTCCTGAGCACTCTGGAGAAGGTTTTCGCCCAGGATATCCCTGTACTTGGCCGCATTCATCTTTCCCTCGATTGCAACCAGTCGTCCTGTCCCTGCAGCTGAAAAACACCCCCACAGCATGATGCTGCCACCACCATGCTTCACTGTTGGGACTGTATTGGACAGGTGCCTGGTTTTCTCCACACATACCGCTTAGAATTAAGGCCAAAAAGTTCTATCTTGGTCTCATCAGACCAGAGAATCTTATTTCTCACCATCTTGGAGTCCTTCAGGTGTTTTTTTAGCAAACTCCATGCGGGCTTTCATGTGTCTTGAACTGAGGAGAGGCTTCCGTCGGGCCACTCTGCCATAAAGCCCCGACTGGTGGAGGGCTGCAGTGATGGTTGACTTTCTACAACTTTCTCCCATCTCCCGACTGCATCTCTGGAGCTCAGCCACAGTGATCTTTGGGTTCTTCTTTACCTCTCTCACCAAGGCTCTTCTCCCCCGATAGCTCAGTTTGGCCGGACGGCCAGCTCTAGGAAGGGTTCTGGTCATCCCAAACGTCTTCCATTTAAGGATTATGGAGGCCACCGTGCTCTTAGGAACCTTAAGTGCAGCAGAAATTTTTTTGTAACCTTGACCAGATCTGTGCCTTGCCACAATTCTGTCTCTGAGCTCTTCAGGCAATTCCTTTGACCTCATGATTCTCATTTGCTCTGACATGCACTGTGAGCTGTAAGGTCTTATATAGACAGGTGTGTGGCTTTCCTAATCAAGTCCAATCAGTATAATCAAACACAGCTGGACTCAAATGAAGGTGTAGAACCATCTCAAGGATGATCAGAACAAATGGACAGCACCTGAGTTAAATATATGAGTGTCACAGCAAAGGGTCTGAATACTTAAGACCATGTGATATTTCAGTTTTTCTTTTTGAATAAATCTGCAAAAATGTCAACAAATCTGTGTTTTTCTGTCAATATGGGGTGCTTGGTGATTTTAAATGCATTTGAAAGACAATTACCCAAAAATGAAATGAAAAACCAACCCAAAATGAAAACAAACCCAATAACCCTATATATATGCACACAAAATGGTTATTTTAAAGCATAGTCCATCCAGAAACGAAAATTATTCACACTCTTTTGGTTCCAAATCATTATGACTTCTGTTCTGTAGAAGATATTTTGAAGAACATTGGGAAACAAACATCATTGGAGCCCATTGTATGGACAAAAACTTCTTCAAGATACAATCAAAAGAAGAGACGTTTTATGTAACATATTTTCTATTTCTATAGAAAACCATCAGGCACTAGAGCATTAAAACATTTGAAACACTGATCTGAAGAAACTAAAATGTAACAAAGAACTTTTAAAAGTCCAAACACACATGAAACCATCCCAAGAACCCCATGTACACATACAATCGTGATCTTAAAGAGATAGCCCACCAACAATAAAACATACTCATCCTCATGTGATTAAAAACATGTATGACGTTTCTTCTGCAGAACACAAAAGATGATATGTTGATGAATGTTGGTAATCAAACAACACTGGAGCCCATTTGACTTCCAATTTTATGGACAAAAACTGAGACATTTCTCAAAATATCTTCTTTAAGGTACTTTCCATTTCTTGAGGAAACCATTGTACATTGGTGCATTGAAAGAAAGAAAGAAAGAAACCAGAACTGATCTTAAGAACCTAAAATGTAACATCAAGAACTTTTTAATCTTCAAATACAAATAAAACCAATACAAAAGACCTATATATGCCCAAAATTGTGATTTTTAAAGGCATAGTCCACCCAAAAATTAAAACCCTCTTAATACCCTCATATGGTTCCAAACCATTATGACTGACTTTCTTCTGCAGAAAAAAAATAGATATGTGAGATATTTTTTAGAACACCAAATCTATTTGAGTTCCATTGCATTGACAACATTTCTTACCTTCTTTACTGTTTCACTGAAGAAAGTAAGTCATACAGTTTTGGAACGATGTGAAGGTGTGTAAATAAAGATAAGATTTCTAACTTTAGGCTGAACTATCCCTTTAAGATGCAAGTGTACCATAATAGCCCTGACTTATCCAAAGGTACTCCACAAACGTTCACAGCTCCATCATAAAACACATTCACGACAGACCAACAACAATGTGGCCTCCCGTCCTCCCATTTCAAACTGTTGTTCATCTCCGTCTCGGATGAGCGGGGCTTTATGTTTTATTAGTATTCATGTGAGATATTTTTTAGAACACCAAATCTATTTGAGTTCCATTGCATTGACAACATTTCTTACCTTCTTTACTGTTTCACTGAAGAAAGTCATACAGTTTTGGAACGATGTGAAGGTGTGTAAATAAAGATAGATTTCTAACTTTAGGCTGAACTTGCCTTTAAGATGCAAGTGTACCATAATAGCCCTGACTCATCCAAAGGTACTCCACAAACGTTCACAGCTCCATCATAAAACACATTCACGACAGACCAACAACAATGTGGCCTCCCGTCCTCCCATTTCAAACTGTTGTTCATCTCCGTCTCGGATGAGCGGGGCTTTATGTTTTATTAGTATTCTCTCCCTGAGCTCGACAACAGATAAAGGTTTACCTGCCCACCAACAGCTGCATTTGATGCTTGAGATCTCATTCATGCACACACAGACATGGCTTTATGACGAACACCTGGTGAAGCAACTTTTACCCCAGTGTCGCCTAGCAACCATCATCTCCATTAAGTATCAAAGTTTAGTGTAAGGAGGACAAATAAAAATCATGTAGTTGCTTGGCTTGCTTAGCACAAACATTGTGAAGCGAGAAAAATGGGGAGAAAAGGTATTTATGAAGCCTTGGCGCACACCTGTGAGGCAGCAGGGCAGGTGATGAGCTGTCTGCCCTCTGGCGTCGCTGTATGTGTCGAGTAACAGGTCTTGGCACAGGCTGCAATTAATAATGGATGGATGCTATTTACACGCAAACAGCACAAGGCATTTCCTCCAGACCTCCTCTGATGAGTTTCTGCCTCATTTAGGATCATGTTCCTGGCATTTCTCGCAGGAACTCTTTAAAGCTGGCTGAGATATGTCTCGCTTTCTGTCGTTCTCCATTCAGATGGCTTCTGTTCTGCTGCAGTCTATTGCCGGATGGAAAGGTTATGAAACAGACCCTGAAATTCAGCTGCACATGTTGTCACCTCACACAAATGACTGTAAAATCCTGTCATGGCGTACTTGCAAATTGAGGATTTACAGTATGGAATTGGTATTTGAACCACTGGGGTCTGAAGAGACACGATTAATGTGGATTTGTACTTCATTAAAGCTCTGTGCCCCTGCGGCCCCGTGTCAGGTTCTGATAAAGGCCGTGTGGGACTCACGAGGGTGATATATTTTATCTCGTTCCATCCAGCCTTGTTCAACCAAGGTTTACATCTGCTGTAATGGATGCCTGTTTATCTGAATCTGACAAATGACACTATGTCTGCTGGAGTGGTTGGGAAGCTACAATCTGTTCATTTTTATGCTTAACTACAAAAGCCATGGGTTGTGTTTAAATGACATACTGCATACTATTCTTTGAAAGAAAGTATGGATGGAATACTAAATATCTAGGCCTATAACCTTTAATCCAAATTTACAATCAAGAAGATTTTTGAAGAATGTGGGTAACCAGACAGTTTCTGGTCCCCATTGACTTAGTTTTTTTTTCCATACAAAGGAAGTCAGTGGGGACCATCAACTGTTTGGTTATGCTTCTTTTATGTTTAACAGAAGAAATAAACTCATACAGGTTTGGAACAACTTGAGGGTGAGAATGACGACAGAATTTTCATTTTTAGGTGAAAAGGTGCAGTTACACTTGCGGTTGTTCTGCAATTTTTCAGTTGGATTCTAGTTATTTTAATAGGTATCCACACAATTGGGAATTTCACGTGAGGGAAAGATTTCCCCACACAGATTTTGCAATGGTCACGCAAATTCACCAACAGAAAAGCTGCAAGGTTGACTTCTTTATGAGCTGTGAATCATACATTGCTAATAGACCTTAATCAGGTTAGACGCCATATTGAATTTAACATGCTTGAAAAGAAGACTGTGAGGGACAGACTTATAGAGCCTCATTTATAAAGTGTGCAGTATCTTTAAATCCACACCAATGCTCATATTTGTAAAAACTGCCTTTGATGTGGAAAAGTTCTTAGCGTCCCATCAAGGTCTGAGCAGACGCACACACGTTTTCTTGTTGGAGTACTGCAGGTTTTTGGAAATGTAAGCTGTTCTTGCAGCTCGCTATTCTAAATGAAAGAATTTGGACGATGACTGGTGATCTTTTATATGTTAATGACATTAATAGGAGTCGTTTAGAGAGCAGAAACCATTCAGTTGCGCGCAAGTTCAAGATAATTTGCGATTCAGATTTCACGTCTGAAAGAGAGGCTTACGTGCGTTTTCTGTGCGCACGTTCTTTCTATGAATCACACGTACGTATATTTGAAAGATGAGCGTAAGATCAAATTTAGGATGGTTTCTGCGCAACATTTCATAAATGAGGCACACACTAAGGTCCTAGATCATGTAATTAACTTTTAAAAATGTTGCATTAAGTTTTTGTCTACTCAAAGTTTATTTAATCTAATTTGTTTATTTATTGTCAGAAATACGTTTTGACAGCTGAACAATCGGTATGCTGTTAAACAACAGTACAAACTGTACTTCTATCCTCACATTTCTGTCAGAAATTAAATATGGTGCTACCCTGAATAAGGTCTATTTTGGACATTTCTCAAAATTTCGCCAAAATCTCATTAACGTGGCTGCACCTTTAAGAAGTAACTAAATAAATAAGTTAACTCACCAAGTTAACTTGCGTCGCGTGACAATATTTTCAACCTGCATTCTTTTACAATAACGAGCTTGTTTTCCCAACAAATCGCAATGTAGACTTTATTTTAAACGTCTCAACTGAGGGTATAACAAAATGGACTCACCGAAACGATCCTTTGTTTCTCTTATGCTGGGTCTAGGCCTATTCTGATCAATTCAAGTGAATTGGTTTGGCTAAACTCAGACTATAATATATAACTGGATAGCTATTTTTTGTAGCTAACTACCTGTTCAAAACAGTAGCTTGGATGTTAAATATTAACAGATGAGCTTGTAGCTTAGCAAGCAGTTTCAGAATAGCTTCCACAATGCTGCATTATGCCCCACAATGCAATGCTCCCAACCTGACTTGCCATTTCTAGTGTGCTGAATGAACTGATAACGATATAATGTTGCATTTTCAGTCCATTTCAGGTCAATTGAGTATCAAACAATTAAAAAAATAACCTCGTCGAAGTTAGCTTAACTGCAACCATGTTTATAGCTATCTAAACATGCAAAGTAATACGGTCAAATGACAACAAAGCAGCATACAAATGTTTGAAAAGTTTGTTGTTGCGTACAGTTTCACATACTATACTAAATGGCTGGAAGTGTAATATATATATATATATATACAGCACAATGCTTATATTTCATTCTGAACACAGCCATAAAAGTAACCAAGAAAAGAACGAACTTATAGTTTATTTAAAAAGCCGGTTCTGATGTGATCAAAGCCCTGAAAAAGGAAATAAAACAGAATAGAAAAGGACAGAAAACATCTACACCTTTAAAGACCAGACAGTCCCAAGGGCCAAATTTACCAGTAACCCACAAGTCGGTCACTGTCACAGGGGTAATAGCCATCACCATCACTTGCCTCTGACATCTTGTCGAACACCTAAAATCATCCAGCTGCATCTAAACCTCATTCCTTTCAAGTTTACCTGAGTGAAGATGCAGCAAAGTTAAAAGGAAAGTTACCTTTCTGTGAGCTCTCGTCCTGGGCTCTTTATGCTCTGTATTCTGCAGCTCTCACTGCGTGATTTGGAAGACATTGTTTTCTTCTTGTGGACGGTCGATATCCTGCATCTGGAAATGAGATACAATCCTCTTTTCTCACACTATAGTGCATCTCAATTAAGCTCCAGAGCCTCTGGTCTAAGCACACTCACTTACAATATGAAATGAAAATATTTGGCAGCATTTTTTCTGTTTTTGTGACCTTGATTCAATGCAGCATTGTGTAGAAATGTCAATACAAATCTGATTTGTGCTTAAACATCCTCAACAGAGCAGTTCTGAAATATTAACATCTAAATCAGGCAATGAGGGAGCAAAGTTAACACATCAAACCAATGACTAAATTGGAATCAAGTCAAATTTATATTTTATTAAAACCTCTTTAAAGTTTCATTTTAATCTGAAAACTATTACTACTAGCAGCATAAAGAAACTGCACCCGAAAATCCAACCTCATATTTAAAAGGATAGTTCACCTAAAAATGAAAATTCTGTCATTAATTACTCACCCTCATGTTGTTCCAAACCTTTGCTCATCTTCTGAACACAAATTAAGATATTTTTGATGAAATACAAAAGATCTTTCTGTCCCTGCATAGACAGCAAAACAACTACCACGTTCAAGGCCCAGAAAGGTAGTAAG
This sequence comes from Sinocyclocheilus rhinocerous, assembly GCF_001515625.1. Classification (NCBI taxonomy): domain Eukaryota; kingdom Metazoa; phylum Chordata; class Actinopteri; order Cypriniformes; family Cyprinidae; genus Sinocyclocheilus; species Sinocyclocheilus rhinocerous. The sequence continues at coordinate 171,950 of NW_015652820.1, forward strand.
GACATCGTTAAAATAGTCCATGTGACATCAGTGGTTCAATCTTCATTTTATGAAGCTACGAGAATACTTTTTGCGCACAAAAAAAATAAAAAAATAAATGAAGACGAACGAAGGTCTTACAGGTTTTGAACAACATGAGGGTGAGTAATTAATGACAGAATTTTCATTTTTGGGTGAACTATTCCTTTAAGCACTAATTTAGTTTAGGACAGTGTATTAAACTTCAGTTAAACATTCATTTATTAGCTACAAGCCTTCATAAATGGCCATGCAACTAACAAACTGCCTGTTTTTCGGGGTATGCAACATGTAGTATAACGGTTTTATTTCAAGTAAGGTTTGTTTCTTCATGGGAACTGATTTGGAGAAATTTAGCATTTCATCACATTGGATCCTCTGCAGTGAATGGGTGCCATCAGAATGAGTCCAAACAGCTGATAAAAGCATCACAATAATCCATAAGCAACCCACACCACTCCAGTCCATCAATTAATGTCTTGTGAAGTGAAAAGCTTTGTGTTTTTAAGAAACAAATTCACCATTGAGGCATTTTAACTTTAAACTGAGTCCATTATCCATAATAATGCTTCCTTTTTTAATCAGCTGTTAGGACTTTAATTCTGACGCAATTCGCAATTCTGACTTTGTTCTCTTTCTCTGATGAGCTCAATACTGTAATGTTCTAATGCTACAGCGGGAAGGTCTCATTGCCAGGCTCTGCACCATAAACACTTCAGATCCTGCCACGGGGCTCTTCATCAGATGAGTGCCCTTGAACGAGGATCATTACCCCCTTGTACTTTAGGGAAGCTGTCCTGCTTTGACCCCAGTCTCTGCCCGCAGATGTCTGCTGAAGTCAGAGTAAATACAGCCTGTGCTTAGTAACAAAAAATGACTCATAATAGCAAACAGTAGCTTATGTTAATGAAGTAGAAATATCCTTCACTGGAAGCTATAAAGGACAGACTTTCTCATACCTGTACTGTCCTGACAGCAAAGCAATGAGCTAGGAGGCCTGTTTCTGTCACAGAATAAAACAATGTAAAAAATGAAGTATAGTATTGGTTAAGTATCTGCTAAAAATGGCATTGAAATCTGAAACCTGCTTATAAATCAAACACTTTAGACAACACTTGACAACAGCCTTCTAGTAACAAGTCACTTTTTAGATCCTATTTCAACCAGGAAATGTAAGACAAAGAAAATAAGTCAATCAGCTTTAGCATTATCCATTATTATTTCTGAACATTCGAAAAAAAGCGTGTACAGTCACAGTCTGAGCAGAGTTTGGTAACACAGACCAGAAGATGCTTTGGCAAGAAAGGTTTCTGACTACACCTGAAGCATGTCGGCAATGTATTCGCTTTGATAAATGACACTTTTAACCTCGGAAAACTTAGATGCTAGTCTAAAACATAAGTATGACTGGTATGATTAACTGCCAAACTCCCACAGTCCATTTTATTCACTGTACAGTTCACTCTGAGCGTGTTTAAGCATATGGCTACTTGGAGTTTTACACCGTTCTGACTTACAAGCGCTGCTGTTAAAGCCTGCACACGCAAGCACTCATACAAAGATAAAGAGTCTATCATGTCTCAGAATTTCTCTGTCTAAGCATGTGTCCAGGCCTGCGTTTCTCCTCAAGGGTCACTGGCCTCCATGTCGGGCTGCTGGGACGAGGGAGGAGGTGGCGGGTCAGAGGAGGAGGAAACGGGGTCACCTGAGCCATATGTGTTCTGCAGTGAACGGGACACGTAATTCCAGTATTCCCTTCTAATGGTGTCCTTTTCCTCGGCCAGGAGCTTACAAAGCTAAAAAACAAAGAGGTGTGAAAGAGTGAGAAAAATGAAGGCTCTTTTTATCGATGGAGATAGCAGAGATGATTCGGAGGGGAGAAATGGAAATGCATTCTGACAAGAACCAAAAAAAAATAAAAATGTATGGTAAACTCCAAGACATTGACTGAACACTATACATATTTCAGACCGTGTAAAACAACAGGGGAGTGGAAGTCTAAATGCAGCTCTGACATTTTCCCATGTAAAGAGCGCCTTCGTACAGCAGTGAGACGGCCGACTCCCTCTGAGCAGCAGTAAAAGGCAGTTCAGACCTTATGAAAGGAAATCTGCTGGTTACGCTCATCAACATTCTGCACTTCACAGCCTTACTGAAAGGTCAGAGTTCTCCAGCTCGACCTGCTGAGGAATTCTCTAGAAGCATGGGAGAAACAGGAGCAGAATCCTTTCTAGAATTGACCTATCCGTAAGCCCCTCCCCTCGAACACAGATGAGCCAATGGCAGTCGAGTATCAGTTGCACGGGGAGCGGAACTCGGACATCATTAGGTTTCAGCGCCATAGAGAAACATTGGAAGATCCGAAGCTTTCATCGGTTTGATGGTGTTTATGCTACAAAAATGGAAAAACGATGTGCCTGGGGTACTTGTAACACTGATTTCAGGCATCCTGAGAGGATGGGCAATGGAATTTATTTTATTGTATTTCCTAAACCCAAACAAAACAGAGCAAAATGTCTGTAAGCATTCAACCCTAATCCCAATGAAGACAAAAATGTTCGTTTTCTGGTTGTCATTAAGTTACAATTTTCATCTGCTCAAGCAGAACATTAAAGGGGTCATATGATGCGATTTCAATTTTTCCTTTCACTTTGGAGTGTTACAAGCTCTTGGTGCATAAAGAAGATCTGTAAAGTTGCAAAGACTAAAGTCTCAAATCCAAAGAGATATTCTTTATAAAAGTTAAGAGTCAACCACGCCTACCTAAAACGGCTCGTTCTAACACACCCCCACATATCTACATCACTAT
>NW_015652820.1:175525-175903 GCF_001515625.1 Sinocyclocheilus rhinocerous
GTCGCTGAGGAAATACATCAACTTCGCGCTGTGGATCGCCGGATCGGCTTTCACCGTGGACGAAGCGGAGTCCAGCCCGGGGTCGCCACATGTGGTAGCCGCAAGCCCGCCCGCCGCCGGCCTCTGCTCACTCTAGGCCTCCGGCCGCCACTCACTTTAGCCTGCCGTGTGTGACGCTGTGTTTTGTTGTGAAAGCGAAACTACTTTGTTTAGCCTTCCAAGAGAGGACACGACTAGAAATCAGTGGTTAAGTTGTATTTACAACACTGTTCCAGAACATTTCAACCCAAATATTCAGATGTGTCCAGCGCATTTTATGGAGGACTGTTTCCTGATCCTGGTAGAGTAGACTACAATACCGGCTGTTCTGACTCACAG
>NW_015652820.1:177051-180653 GCF_001515625.1 Sinocyclocheilus rhinocerous
CGGTTGAAATCGGTCACTTGTCCACAGAATTAGTATTTTCTGTACAGTGAATGGCACGTAGTGCACTATATAGGGGACAGGGAACGATTCAAACAGTGTAAATATGCTTTCCATTGAGGAAAAAAAGAAGTCTGGTTTCGCGCTGTGTCACGCTAACCACCGCACCGCACACACACTCTGCTCCGGTCCAGAGACACAATGGCACGGAGCGGATCACATGCGTGTATCGTAATGTAAATGTATCGGAGCTATTTGAATTCTACACAGAATGCTATATTTTATAACAATATGGATGAGATTGTGGCTGGCATACCCTGTCAAATGCGGCTTTACGGAGCTCAACGGCTCTAGCCCAAGCTGTGATATAAACGGATATAAACGAACGATTCAAACGCAAGTTTTGAGCAGTGTACAGTAGCGTTTGTAGTTTGTCATTTCTCCGATCACATATACAGACATGGTTTTATGTTTACGCGGCGTGATGCAATGCAATGCGTAAAAAGACAGTACAAGTCATTATAATCCGTAATTATGTACCCACTGGATGCAACAAATGCCTCATTTATAATGGGTTTTAATGTTTTTGTCTTGTCGCTCTGGCCGGGACAAGGCATCACAATATGGTAAGGGGCGTAACATTTCCGTCACACGCTTGAGGTATTCGGCCAATCACAACGCACTGGATAGCTGGTCAATCAGAGCACACCTCGCTTTTCAGACCGATGAGCTTTGTAAAAATCTACGTGTTTCAGAAAGGCGGGGCATAGAGGAGAAACAATAATGTACAGTATGTGGAAAATAATGCGTTTTTTGAACCTTAAACTGCATAAATACATTTCATTACACCAAATACACAAAATAATGTTCTTTTTAGCAACATCATATGACCCCTTTAATGTCATCTTGTGCTTCAGCAAGGTATTTCTGGCTAAAACTAGCTAACGTTAAAATTAGTGAGTCCATGCTAACGTACAAACATAAATAGCAAACTGTTCTCACGTCTTGTACAGTGTAGGTAAAAAACACTTAAACCAAGGTGTACATTTCAGTGCCTCTCCACATTAAAATGGTTAAATGTAAATTACTGTATTGACCCGAATATAAGACAATGTTTTTTTTCTTGGAAATACATCTGAAAAAAAAACGCAGTTATCTCATATTCAGGGTCTAGACTTTGACATGTCAATAATACACCCACAACAATAGGTGGCGCCAAATACGCGTAAAACGAGTGTGCCAAGAAATACGTAATATACTGTAGGTGCCTCCCAAATCACGTACTTATGCACTATTCTATGATGTTTTGTAGTATAAATAGTGCGAGTAGTGCGTTCACACTGAAAATTCCAAAAATAAAAAGTGCACTTTAAATACCCGAATGATGCACTTAACCGAAATAACCGAAAAAACGAAGTGTGGAATGTTGGACACTTTATGCACTCCACTGTCGCAGCTTTAATTACGTAGCGAAGGGGGAGGGGCTATCAGACAGATTATTTATGACAAAATAACCTTATATAATTCATACACTACATAGTTGAGTACATAGTGCTTAAGTACATAGTGTATGAGTGCATAGTGTATAGTGCGTCATTTGGGACGCAGCTTGTGTGTCGTAATGTTGTTAGAAGATCGCGAGTGAAAACAAAAGCTTACAGCCGCTCGAGTCGTGACTGTCACGTTAGCCTGATGGGACCAAACTTCCTCTATAAGTGATTTTAAAGCGTTAAGACAGTACCCAGATTTGAAGACTACAATAAGATTTCACTTCTACTGTTAAAGAAATTTTGCTAGGCTACTATGAGATGAATAGCCTAATTGTTATATAATTCAGATGGGCTACCTGTTATTTTTATGGTATATCAAAAAGTGTATATTTTTAAATGTGATTGTTGGTACATTTTACCAGTATTTACCATACTTTCAAAACAACAATTAAAATAGGAAAAATATGCCATATGAAAATTATTTAAAGGGGTCCTATTATGCTTTTTCACTTTTTCAACTTTAGTTAGTCTGTAATGTTGCTGTTTGGCATGAAAAGGATCTGCAAAATTACAAAGCTCAAAGTCCACTTCAAAAGGAGATATTTTATTTAACAGAAATCACTTTCAAAAACTACAACGAACGACTCGTTTGGACTACAACGCATATTTTCCAGGGATTTGTGATATCACAAATACCGACGAATGGGACGAGACCTGGTTGAGCTGCACTAGAGAAGGCAACGAGTGTTATCACTATGTCGGAGACACGCTAGCTTTCCCAAGGCAGACGAACTTAGAGTGGTTACAATCATCCGGGTTTAAATTGCGCCAAAATTGATTTGATTTTGACGCAATATTTACACTGAAGAAACATATTCAATAGAGCATGTAGGTTAGATGAGTAAATAAATCCACACATACTATCAGATTAAATCAGTCATTTGAAAACAGCGTGAGTGATTCAGCTGTACCGGGTCTTCTCTCACTCTCAAAGCGGCTTCACTACTGCACGCTGCGATACAAGACTTTTGCTCGGGTTTCGGGACAGTCGACAGAACTGTCACTTGCCTAATCGAGTCATTGTTGCATCGTCACAAAACTGTATCATTTGCACATCTTTTTAAGTTTAAGCCATTCGATATTTGCGTGCTCCAAAGGGGGTTTCCTATGCGCTCACAGTCACATCCATAGCGCGCATATCGCGCCGCCTGGCGAGTACCAAATTTAGTTTTTTTTCTCGCAGCTTTTTGTTGCGCTTACGCGGCCAAATACACACAAAAAATTACGTAAAAATGGCCGTCCTGGCGATTATCCTCGTAAGCACAGTCGGTTTTGTCTTAACTAAATGTAAACATCTGAGAAAGAAAACGCATGTGTATCAGTATTGGATACGTGCATTGGGGTTTGTGAGAGCAGCCACATCGCATCTCTTTGCGCGCTCAAGTTTGTTGTTTCAAATGTAGATGCTAGGCAAGCCTGCTCATAATAGAAGTTTTTTTTTCATGAAATATATGCACGCTATAGGTCAACAAAAACGTCTTTCATTGGCGCATGAGGAGGGGATCTGTCAAATGAGGTGCCGGATCAGATTTCGGACAAATTCGGAGGTGCCGGATCAGGATCCGTCTTGTTCCGGCACAAATTAAGCCCTGGTTATAACATTATTATTTTGTGGGAGTTTCACTGTAGAAGCCCTCAGAAACATTCAAGAACCATTTGAGGGTCACAATAAATAATAATTTAGAACCATGTGAGAGCTACAATGTCCGATTCTACAGAACCACTCTAGAATTATGTAGAATCCATTTCTCTACAGCTGTGAGGACTCTATGATAGATTCCTAAAAGATAAACTGAGGGTTAGAACTTAGGGTTACAAAATGAAATTGTTTCAAGAATCACACTCAGGGCATTTTCATTTGTAAATCATTTGCTTTGTTCTGAAACAGGGACTTAAATTGAATTTTCTTTTTGGTTATACACACATATACATTTTATGTATATTAGAGTGGGAAACCAGTTATGTGTGCATGTATGTATATATATATATAAATATATTAGAGTAGGAAGGCTTCACTCTTGTTTTGAATTACACAATATTTTAAGATTAAGCGGG
>NW_015652820.1:181704-184029 GCF_001515625.1 Sinocyclocheilus rhinocerous
TTTTTTTCATGAAATATATGCACGCTATAGGTCAACACAAACGTCTTTCATTGGCGCGTGAGGAGGGGATCTGTCAAATGAGGTGCCGGATCAGGTTTCGGACAAATTCGGAGGTGCCGGATCAGGATCCGGCTTGTTCCGGCACAAATTAAGCCCTGGTTATAACATTATTATTTTGTGGGAGTTTCACTGTAGAAGCCCTCAGAAACATTCAAGAACCATTTGAGGGTTACAATAAATGATTTTCACCATGTGAGAGCTACAATGTCCAATTCTACAGAAACACTCTCAGGGCTCGACAATAAGGACTGCCCGATGGCCCGGGGCCAGTGTGAAAGACGTTCGGGACATTAGACGGATTTGTCACTTGCCCGATCGGGCCACTGCAGCGTCGGCACGACATTTTATCATTTGCATGTGTTTTTAAGACTTGTTAATTTAAAAATTCAAGCGATTAAAAAGCATTTGGGTTCGAAAGACAACTCCTTTCAGTACTCGCGCGCTGTGTTCTGTGTGAACAGCGCGCACACAGACAGACGCGTCTCTGACACGCGCGAGCCGCCTGAACGGGCAAATACATACAAAAGTATGTCAAAATACCCGTCCTGGCAAGTAACTTTGTAGCTTTAATAATGATTAATCTATATTGAATTTATGCACTGGAGTACAGATCTACCGGACATTTTTTGTTTTATTTCAGACTATCTTCTGTTCCGTGCTTGCACACAAACTGCGCTGCAATCATTTTCCCAATGGCCATTTGTGTGGAAATATTACGTTATTATTATACTTAGTCTGTAAACGGCCATTAACAGAGGCCAGAGATGCTGAAGACAGACACTAAGGGGCTGTTTACACCTGGTCACTTCATGCGTTTTGCCTGGTCGGATAGCTATCCGATCGTGTAAAGACCAGGTGTAAATGCCCTCCGAAACGCATTCGAGACGGATATAAATCTGATCGCTCAAACCACTTAAGGCGGGCGTACACGGTGCGATTTTTGCTGTCGTACGAGCTCGCAGGCGACTTTTTTATCTCGGGAGAAAATCGCAGATGCTCGCATGGTCGCGGCTCGTACCGTGTGAGAAGAATTACGGGCCGATCCGAGACGTTACGAGCACCTCCTGTCCTCCCGATAATTTTCAAACATGTAAAAAAAAATCGGATGCTGTTGGTTTAAATTCGTGGTGTATGTGCAGTTGAACGAGACGATTTGTTCCGAATGTGCCAAATTTGCCGTTCAGCTTTATGAATGAATATGCCTGTTGTATTTCCGGCAAAACGAGCAGAAATTCAGAAATGGCCTACGCCCTCGAGTTCTTTATGAAGAACAGAAAGTCCATGCTTTTCAGCCATTCTCTTTGTCTTCGTTGTCTGCCACAAAGAAAACCATTTCGTCCTCAGAATCCATATTTTTATGAATGGCGCGAAACGTAATGCGTACGTCAGAGTTTGTAAAATCGTAGTAAATTCGTGTCGTGTGTGACTGCCTCCTTCCTTACGATTTTCGGATAAACTCAATCGTGACATGTGCCAAAGCTCACGACGTTCCGACCTTCAGAATCGCACCGTGTACGCCCGCCTTTAGGGAGGTGGTCTGGGCCGCATTCCAGACGAAACTCGATAAGTGTACATGCATCTGGTTGTTGAAACCACATATGTAAATTTTACTCCTACCAAAATGTTAAAATAATAAACGTGTGTGAGCGTGTTATAGGCTATATGACATTAGTCAGACTGGGCTAATGCAACACGCATCGCAGCGGACGAGTAGCTATCTCTTCAGCGAGCGGAATTAAACAAACTGCTGCGAATGAAACAAAGTAAGACGCAGACGGTCAACACACAATCATCTTCATTAAAAGTAGTAAAACAAACGTAACTTTCCAGTGCTGATGCCGCGCGCTCTCCTATTGCGGTCTTTGATTTTGAAATGAGATGATAATTAATAAAATGCAGCGCTTATTTTTTGATTTCGTTGACGTGAACTCTGTTAAATTTAAATATAGCGCAGGAATTGAAGACCGGATTTAAATCCGTTTTGCGACGACACATTTATGTGGCCAAGTGTAAATGGAAACGTTTTAACAAATCAGATAGATATCCGATCAGCGAAAACGCATGAAATTACCAGGTGTAAACAGGCCCAAAGGAGAGAAAATACTGAAACAGGCAGAACAAGATCACTGTTCACGATGCGCGAAATATAGGACGAAAATCCAAATATTGTATTTTATGAATGTGTTTCTGAGGGGAACGGAACAGACTGTTTTCAGAAATGGCGTTTTCTTTTCATTTTGTCTCCGTATAATGCATTTAAATTAG
>NW_015652820.1:184448-196486 GCF_001515625.1 Sinocyclocheilus rhinocerous
TTTCATTTCTATTTTTGTGCTATAGGCCTATATTTAATTGTGCTATTACTTGTAATTTGTTCATTTGTTCTTATTTACTGGCTATCACTTGTCTTTAATAATGTTTAAACTTTATATTTATGTTTATTTTTGGCTAGTGATTTTTGCTGTGGTATCGAAATTGAAATAAGGAATTGTAAAATTTAATTGCTAACTAAATATTGGTGTCATATAACCTTATTTATTAGAATACAAGATAACAAATCAAAAGCAATGATAACAGCAACTATTATTTTTGTGGCAGGGCCAGTGAAAATGTTGGCAGGGCAAGTAAAAATTTGAACCACTGGCCCGGTTGGGCCAGTTGAAAAAATCCTTAGCGTTGATCCCTGACTCTAGAATGATGTAAATTCCATTTCTCTACAACTGTGAAAACTTTACTATAGATTCTGTACTAAAACTGAGGGTAAGAACTTACAAAATGAAGTTGGTTCAAGAATCAAATTCAGAGAATTTTCTGATGTGTAGATTGCTTTTTCTGAAACAGGGACTTTTCTTTTTGGTTACATACATACACAGGAAACCAATTATGTGTGCAACATACCTATAAATATATATATTTATTAGAGTGGGAATCAAGGCTTCATACTTGCACCTGTTTTGGAGAACAGCAATTACACAACAATTTAGGATAAAGAGTTTTTTTTAAAGCTGTGATAACTAATGTGCACACCCACATAATCAGACACTGCTGCTTTTTACCTAAGGCATTTCCCATTATGAATTATGATACAGTTTGGTTCATCAATCTCAGATTGTTTTGGTGAGACTGTCATGTTTATATATGCCTAAATAAACCAAACTAAGATGGGAAACTGCACCAGGTTATGAAACAAACACTCCAAACGAGCCAGGTGTGAAAACGTCCTTAGAGATTTCAATCAGGTCTAGAACTGTGTAACTCTCTGAACACCATCCACCCCACATTACTATAAGATTTCTTATTTTGTCTTGGCACAAAACTATTAATTTCTTATCCATGGACACTTTTCCTCTGACAGCTTTCATGTTCCTCATCTCATATGCGTGCGAGTCTGACTGCAGCTGAAATGTTGAAGCGTTTTTTTAACACATACACATGCACATGGCCTCAATTTCAAAACAGAAAATCATTTTCAACTCCATCATCATCGCGGCACAGGATGAGAAACCCACAGCAAAGAAATCTCATTAACCTCAACACAGACACAACATCCACACGTTTGCGGAGGAAAACACAAGGCCTGTCACGGAGAAATACTCAAGAGGCGAATAATACTTTCTCTGTCCTGATTTCCCTTCCTTTATGGTGGAGACAAGCTCTTTGACGTGCGGAGGCAGCCATGTTACGTTTTATATTCATTTTGTTTATTGGAGTCCATCAATTAATGTCTTGTGAAGTGAAAAGCAGCATGTTTGTAAAAAAACAAATCCATCATTGCGATGTTTTAACTTAAAACCGACACCTCCAGTCCATAAACCATAATTACACATCCTGCAGTGAAAAAGTATATCCCCTGTTGTCCTCTCACATCAAAATCACTTGTAAACGGTGCTTGATCTGTGCATATTTCGCTTTCTGATTCAGACTTTTTCACTGGAGGAAGCAATATTTTGGATAGAGGACTTTTTATTTTAGCCCAATGCAAATGTTTATGTTAAAAATGTCTTGATGGATTTGTTTCTTACAAACACTCAGCTTTTTGCTTCACAAGATGTTAACTGATGGACTGGAGTTGTGTGGATTACTTGTGGATTACGGTGATGTTTTTATCAGCTGTTTGGACTCTCATTCCGACGGCACCCATTCACTGCAGAAGATCCATTGGTGAGCAAGTGATGTAATGCTAAATTTCTCCATATCTGTTCTGATGAAGAAACAAACTCATCTACATCTTGGATGGCCTGAGAGTGAGTAAACTTTAACAGAACAATTTCTTTAATGTTTAATCTTAATCTGAAACCGCTCTTAATGTAAACATGGCTACTGTTATCTCTATATGCAAACTCACAGCTCACCTCCAAAGCCTTTTTGAGTGTTTCTTGCTGGTCGTAGCTGGAGTTATTGGTCTCCAGAGCATCTTCGTAGAGGTCGACCAGGAAGGCAGTGAGATATGGAGAACTACATGTGTCCTGAAGCTCTGTCACCTGTTCCAGCAGTCCAGGATACGAGGAGAGCCCACCATCATGTAGGATCCTAAGCCACAGAACAGATGCTTTGAGACAAATCACAATATATGCACGATGTTTAAATTCATGCATATACTACACATATTTATATTTATTTCCAAGTAGCAACAATAATAGTGATGCTTGCCTTGGCAAACCCTGTTAATGATCCATGATCATAAACATTCATTATGGCTCTTCGGTTAAAACTGTTTTTGTGCAATACATCTACGTCTGTTAATGGTGAGAATCTGCCATCTGCTGGTTGATTTGGATGACTGGATGACTTCACAGGCTGTTTATATCTGTTTGCAACACTCACCCTTTTAAATAGTTCCAAGCGCTCTCGTTGTGAGGAGCTTTCTTTATTTGTTTCAGGGTGTACCTAAAGAGAGAAAGACAGAGAAAAAGGGAAAGAAAGGCACTGAAGGGTTTTAATTGGCCATATTTGCTTATCAAGTAACAAATAATAGTCTTAATGTATAAATTCTACAAAAACGGTTTCTTTAAAAGCAGGTGGAACCAGATAAACATTCACATGTTCCGTGTAATGTCACACAACAAGCAACCACACTAGCGTGCTCTTCAGATAAGCAGCTTTAGGTGATACAGATGCACAGCGCTTTGACTCGAATACGTTAATCATTTTATAGGTAATACATTTTTGTTAATGTTATAGAACTATGCACTATTATAGAACTAGACACTATAGAACTAGACATTTCCATAAATTAGTTGCTACTAAAATTTTTTGAGACTTTTTTTTTTTTAGACTTTTCTCTCGCAATTCAGAATTATGAGCAAAATCTGAACTGTGTGATTATTGGATTGTTATTGGAATTTTTTGGATGCAGTTATTGAATAATCACTCTCAAAAGCATAAAGCATAACTTTAAAATCCTGAGAAATATGACATGCAAGTAAAAACAAAGAACAAGAACAAATTGTTTTTGTTAGAATTTGATCATTTGAATTTTTGCAAAGTATTTCAGCTTTGCAAAAATACAAAGGATCACATGGAGTTATACAATTTATCTTTGAGCAAAAAAGCTATGATTTGGTAACGAATGAGACTCACTGCACTTCTCTGTCGAGGATGGCAGGGTCGGAGTATCCGCTGGTGTGACTAATGACAAAGTGTCTCTGATTCCAAGCGGAGTTATTCCTCACGTCCTCCTCTAACAATTCCTCCACATACTCCAGCTCTCCATTCCACAGCTTATACTCCTGTGACACACAGAGACGAACCATGAACACACATGCAGATCAGCAAACCGTTACACACCACACTGGACCTGGATCTGTACCTGGATGACCCACTGTCTGTGCTGCCATGCATGGTAGTTCTTGGCATCTTGACTAAGAATTTCTGCTACAAACTGCAGCTCTTCAGACGGGTCGTTCAGCCACTCCACCACCATCCGCCTGTGATTCCTGTATATTTGCACAAATTGTTTAATAATAATATTAATAACCAACAGGGCTTGATTTACTAATGTACTCTAAAAATGGCTTTGAAACGGTTGTTTTAGTATCAATGAGATACATTTTTTTGTCTTTTTGTCTAAGTTTTATTAATTTTCATTTTTATTCCTTGTGTGTTTGGCAAATAAAGCTCTTTCTGATTTAATTTTAGTTAACTATAACAAACCTGCTTTGAAACAACTTTCACTCAGAAATTGCTAGTAAAAAGAAACTACAAGTAACACACTGAATTAACTGTGACATTTTAAAGCAGAAAGACTGAAATATATTTACTTGACAAAACATAATCCAATAATCTTGTTTTATTTACAACTTTGAAAAAATCAATTTTTATAGTGTGCTAGTAAAATACGAGAGATTTTGGACATACAAAAAATCTAATGAAAAAAAAATCTAAACATCAAACATTGGTAATAATGATTTTATTGACTGATTTATTCAATTACTTTTACTCAAACTTCACAATTTTGAGGTGGACTTACCAGACTTGGTAGTTCTTAGGCTGATCCTCTATGATGGCTGTGATATACTTCATCTCTTCTCTCAGGTCTTTATCTAGAGCCTGCAGTAAAACTCTCCTGTAGTGCCTACAGACATGATGCAAGTGACTTGCACTGACTTTGTAGCTTTTTGCAACCCAAAGCAACCAGAAGGCTTGCTGATGTTTAAATCTGTAGCCACTGCAGACTTAGTGTATGTGATATGTACATCACCGTTCAAATGTTTGTTTTGAAAAGAAATGAATGTTTATTCAGCAAGGATGCTTTAAAGCTGATCAAAGGTGACAGTAAAGACATTTATAATGTTACAAAAGTTTCCTATTTCAAATAAACGATGTTCTATTCTTCCAAGAATTCTAGAAAAAGGAATCACATTGATAAAAAATAATAAATAAGCTGAAAATCTGCATATTCTAATGATTTCTGAAGACTGGAGTAATGATGCTGAAAATTAAGCTTTGCATCACAGGAAAAAATTAAATTTTAAATTTTATTAAAATAGAACACAGATATTTTGAATAGCAATGATATTTCACAACAACACTGTTTTACTGTAGTTTTGATCAAATAAATGCAGCCTTGGTAAGCATAAAACATAAAATAAAAATTCTTACGAAACCCAAACTTTTGAATCGTAGTGCTGCATTAGGTTTGCCATTAAAAATGCTCTGGGACCTAAGATATTCACATTTAGATGTTCGTTTAAATATCCACTATCTATCTCACCATACTGTGTAATTTGCAGCATTGAGGTCGATGGCTTCAGCGGTCAATGCAAACGCTCTCTCACTCTTCTCATCGTTCTTCAGGAGTGCTCTGAACATGTCAAACACGTCTGTGACTGCGGATGAAAAGACAAACATGTTCAACAAATGAACAACTGATAATATACAGTAAGCAAAACAAACCCTGACAGCACGATTGGGTCTTGTATTGCACTGAAATGGTTTATTTTGTGATAATTATGGCAGACTGTACATTATCCCATTAATTGCATGATTACTTAAAATAAATGAGCATAAAACAGAGCAATGGACATGAGTTGAGATTATTCTATCATGTCATGTGAGGAGAAAAAGTGATATGAGAGATATGAAAGAAATGAGAAATCAATGGTCTGATTGATTGATTGAACAAAAGACACTTACATTTCTCTGAATAAGCTATTTTAACGACAGGGTTTGGTCCATCATCTTGAGGAACGGGTTCTAGATCGGCCCACTCTTTTCTGTCCCTAAAATAGAAAAACAAGCACATTAAATGACAGTGACAGTTTAGTTAAATGGCTCAGTCATTTCACCAAGACTTCATAAAATGAACCTCTTTTAAATTAATAAAGCCAAATTTCTAGAGCTCAAACAAGTGATTTAGTTCATATGCATCTCTAGAATGTGATATCACTCGAGATGGCATATATCACAGCGTGTCAGCATTAAACCACCCAGTCAACAGAATGAATCAATAAAGAAAAAGGTTCATATGAATCTCTTAATTCTCAGTTCATTTGAATCAACCAGAAAATGGGTGACAGCATCTATAACAGCTTTGAATATATTTCTTTAGGCTTAATTTTCTGGAATCATTTTATGTGACTCAACCACTCTGAATGAATGAGTCAATGAATCAATGAAGAAAACTTACCCTCAGAAAACACCTACTGTATGGTTGTACCTGGTAACTCAGGATTAAACAGACTTTTACAGTCCTGATCAGGATTTAAAAGACCCCTTTAGCCCAGGAATACTGCCATAAGAAAACATCTAGTCTAGTGTTAAATTTGGGATGAAAAATACTCCTTTAGTTCTGCTCTGGATTACACAGATTGTTTACATCCTGTTCAATTCTCTTGATCCAGTTCAAATGAATCATTCTGAAGTATTGATTCAGCTCCCGTGATTCACTCAGAGAGCTAACATCAAAACACATCTGTAGCGATTATAGGCTAGAATATTAACAAATGATTACACTATTAACTAAAACGTATTCACGATTTAAGGCATTTTTAATTCAGATCTTCTATACGCTCCTGAGTCATTTCATGTGAATCACTCATAAACAAAACTAATACAACTGCTTGCACACTAAAGTGCACTGCTTGTATGTACGAGCCAGATGACATCTAAAACGTTATTAAAAGCTGATGTCCCACATAATGCTGCGGAGAATAACTAAACATCTCTTCCTGAAGTGTTTAGCCGCACAACACACTCATTCACAGTTATCATGCTAAGCTAGCTGCTAAACTCACCTGTAGAAGATATAACCTCCTTTAACAGGCTCCTCATATTCCATCTCCGCCTCCTCTACAGTGTTCTCCTCTTCTACTCCGTCCTCCTCCAAATTCTCCCCCACGGAGTTGGAAATTTCTTCAGCAGAAGACATTGTTTAAACGGCACCTGGCTAACTCTGCAGATGGCTGTGGGAGCTGACAGATGCGTGAAGGCAGAGACGCGCCTGATCTAAACCGCTTTCAAAATAAAAGCCTGTCAAAGTCTAGCAGTACAGAAACAGGACAAGGACTAGGCAGAAATAATGGTGAAAACATGTGTATGTGTATGTATGTATGTACAGATATTCGTTTTTATTAAAAATAGTTCCCGTTGTTTTTCCCTTTTATTTGTATTATTTACTTTATTTTTTATTTACTTTTTTTATTCATTTCCCTACTAAATTATACATTAGTATACAGATCATAATTTATTATAAATTATACATAAATATATATATATATTGCAATCTTAAATTTTCAGTGTAAATATTTTTTATATTTTAATTAAAATAATAGGGAAAATTAATAAATAAAAAAATAAAAGAAGAAAACAATGGTAATGAATTTATATATAAAAATTATTTAAACTTAGTAATTATTCATCAGACTCAGATTAACAAATGCTCGGCACTAGTCCATTTTATATCGACATTATTTTTATTTATAAGTATAATAAATTTAAATGTTTATTCTAAAGATTCTAATTTAAATAAAGGCACTCTAGAGAAATGTTAAACTTCAAAATGATTAAAAACTGAAGCTGTTATTTTATTAATGCAATGCAAACATGTTTTATATATAGGTGGCGTAAAGTTGTTCTTTAAAGCAGCACTGAAACCATTCTGGATGTTTACATTTTTTTTATTCATAATAATTGACACATGGCTTTCGGTTAGTAAAAACTATCAAAAACAGTTAAACATACAAAATAGACGTTCATACAAAGACTTGAGATGTTTTGCTAATCACAGAGCACCAGTTAAGGCCTTTTAACAGCAAGTGCCATTGTTTGAGAATGTTCTACTGAATTACTGCTTGCCATTGCCATTGATGGGAAGTTTCTTGAAGTTTTCACACTCCAGGAGAGCTTTGATTTTGGGCCGGGCAGCAATCTTATCCACATAGCTCTTGAGAGTTGGGAAGGAGTCCAGAGAGGCAGAGCAAAGGACTTTATGATTCAGCAGAAGGTCGAACAGGTTGTAGTCCGCAAATGAGATCTGTGAGGAGATTTGAAAAATGGGTGACAGTCAGAATTAAGCATGCACTATATTACATCTGTTACCCTTCTGGTGTGTGTGCTGGATTTCTCACCTGATCACCAACTAGGAATCCAGATTTGCTTTTGGACAGAATAGATTCAAATGGTTTGAGGTGGTTGGGCAGATCTTTGCAGTACGCTTCCTTACCAGTCTCCTACAGATAGGGACACAATAAAAATAGAAAATAATGAACTAATGTCTTGGGTGATATCACATGATGTTTACCATGCATTTGCCCTAAAATGGCTCTAAAGGGGCGACCATTTTGTCCAGTGTCTGAATGTTTGTTATATATAAAACATGAAATGTTTGATAAATATTTTATAATTACATTAAATAATATATAGTATAAAGTGTATTATATTATTTTCTATTTTTTAAAATTCATTTAAAAAATAAGTAAAAACGAATAAATAATTAAATGGGGGAAAAAAAACAGAAACCGGAATGAATTTATATATAAAATATGACTAAACTTAATTAATTAATTACTTATCAAACTCAAACTAGATTTACAGTCACATCAGTACTTACATATTCCTGGTAGATCAGTTTGATGTATTTTAGGCGAAGATCTTCAACTGCATCGTTCATCATGTCAATAAGAGAAGCCTCACAGTCGTTTTTTCCATATGCACCTGAATGTGTAAAAGAACAGAATATGGCAGTTTTTTATAATAAAAAAAAAATAGAAATACTGTATATTAATATTTGAATTAATTAATAGTGAAACATTTCTTTCAAATTATTAAATAAGGGGGAAAAAACGGTTTTTCATGGGGTTAAACCAAGCACAGTGTAATAAAACATGTTTTAGGGATAACGTATTTTGACAAAAAGAATATGTTGGTGGATCTTATATCTTATATCTTACATACTGGTAGAAAATGTATAGCCTGAATGCACTGTAAGTCGCTTTGGATAAAAGCGTCTGCTAAATGCATAAATTATTATTAATTATTATTATCTTCTAATATTTAAAATTTGTTGATCATCCTGGAACGGGAATGAACAATCTGGTCCCATCGACTTGAAACATGATAAAAACTTCTTCTCCCAACATTGGGCCTTTATTAGGTTTTCATGGAGCAGGTGGTCATTACAAAACAAACTTTAAGTATGCTTGATTTTATTCTAATGCATTAAAATGGTGATTGTTACCATGTTTGCGACCCACATGCCTTAAAATGGCATTGGACTGATACAGGACCAGGTCACCATCTTCAAATATAGGCAACTGTCCAAAGAGCTAAAACAAATAAAAAAACAACAACATGTAAGGGAAGGGATACAGCTTAAACTTAATTAAACCATGCATAGATTGTTTATGTTTTTTAAATAAATAAAAATAATAAAAACTGGGGGAAAATAATGGTAATTCTGTAACTCACACAGCTGCCTTTCTTATCACCCTTCATCCACTCCTCTCTGGACACCAGGTTCTCCTTCAACTTCTGCTCATTGTCCGCCAGAATCATCTTCAAGGCACCACATCTGCCTGTGAGATGCACATGACACAGAGTCAACAGCATTCTACAATTCTCTTATGTGTGCTTTCACATGCATTAAAGACACAAGTCTGCAAACACTCAGGTTACGGCCAACAAAGGATTTTTTTTTTCAGTGTGTGTGGGCTGAGGTTCACTGCCATTCCTCCCAATCTAGGGCAAATGCCTTCAGACAATTGTCACATTTTGACTGAACAACCAAGAGCTGGCTGGCTTGAGAGAACATGCAGGCTGCCAAAGATTAGCAGTGGAGCGAATAATATTTAACTTTTTATTCTCTGAACAGAGAGGTTATTGTGCATGGCTTTACTAAAATAACAGAGATAATAGAAGATAACTAGGAATGTTCTCAGAAGTTTGGTTAACGTTCTGGAAAGTTCTCTCAAAGTTATGAACAAACGTTCTTCCAGTAACGTTACTAGAACATTTGTTCAAAGTTATCTGGTCTTTAATAACACACTCAAAACATTAGCATAAAACCATATTTATACATGGAACGAAACATTTTAGTTGGACGTTCATCTAAAGTTTTTGCTAATAACTAATGTTTTTACTTGTTTCTGAATGTTCAAAAAACATTCAAATGTACATATAATATTTGGTAAATTATAAAATGGCAACTTTCCTTAACTTTTGTTAGTTGTTAGTAAATATAGCTATATTATAATTAAAGCAAAAAAAATTGCCTCTATAACAGTAAAAATGCACCTGTAAATCAATTTAAGGGGGCAAATGGAAAAGGTGTGACTGCGGTCTAACTCAGAAGAATGTTAGGCTAAATGTCCTAGGCCTAGGGGGTACGCCACTGTAAAAGGTTTGAGAACCACTGGCTAAATGGATTACTGCGTTGATTGCCTGTAGTATATTTTTAATAAAATATCAAATTTGGGCTTTTTATATCACTGTCTTCTTATATTAAACCACGTTAAGCGAGGTTTTCTATGGGGAAGAAAATGCTTATGCAATTCAGCTCATATGGGCTCATCTGCTTGCATGTACACAGAATATATTTTTAATAAGTTCTATAGCATATTTGGTCTTTTTTTTCACCGTCTTCATTAAGCCGTGTTTTCTTTATGGGAGGAAAATGCTTCTGTTCTTCTGGGCTTACCTGCTTTCATGTATAATTAATTTATTAATAAACTGTCTTAGTCCATTAATTAAGCATTTTCTTTCTATGAGGGATACGCTTAAAGTGGAATTTACCGGGTTACTCTCATATTCTGAGCTATTGCTTGTATGTATGCTTTATTAATAAGGTGTGTACTGAATTTAGTCATTCAGTGTTTTACATTAAGCGTTTTAGAATGTCCCAAAACCGTGCCTTGATAAGCATGCACTATTTCGTCCAAGTTCAAAATAAAACTCTATGAACCGCTCCATTATGGAGCTGTATGAACCACTACAATCTAAAGTAAACAGGAAGTGTTTGTCTGAACTCAACTGGTTTTGCGAGAGAACGCAAACAAATCTGAAAATTTTTTTTTCCTCCCACCCCAATTTTTTTCACTCACTCTGATTTTTTTCCACCACCATGTCCCTTTATGGGGCTCCGTACTTAATAAGAACGTTAGCCAAACGTTCTTAGAATGCATGTTTGTTAGCCAGAAAGCTTTATTATAAATTATGCAAATATGATGCAAATGATGCGAATATGCAAATCTTGTTAAAGTTACATGCAGATTCAACCAATTACTTAAATATAATCATTTTTAATAGTTGCATATGGCTCATATTGCATGCAACTTGCACTTCTTTTGTTTGCAGCTCCATTGCATAATACTGCCTCAACCGAACCACTTCACGAAAACTTTTCCAGACTTTTTTGAGCGGTTAGACACGCTTCACGTGACAAGATTACAGAATCAGCCTTTCATACAAACCTTTGATCGGGAAGTACGTGAGTGTGTAGGGAGCCACTGCAAAAAACAGAGTAAAACAGGAAAACAGTTAAGAGAGGAACTGCAGAACACTTAAAAGAGGAAGTAATCAGGGGGAATGTATTGCAGCGATTGTAAAGACAGATTTGCACGCTAGCTACATTACTAGATTGCGTAGCTACTAATAAAGTTCTTCATCCACACCCTCTAGACCGCCCATGTCTTTTTCTGAATGCACGAACATTTGCAGTAAATATGCTTTCATTCATGCACATACAGTGATGTACTCCAAAATAGTCATGGAAGGTCATGCAAAACATTAGAAATAAGAATAACGCATATTGCAGTTTTAAAACTTATGTCGTTCGGTTTGGATATGCATGCATTGAATTGACTCTATAGCAGCACATTATGTAACACAAGCTTAAGTTCTATGAATATCTTGAGTGCAACGACACCGTAAATCATTTGTTACAGCAGCGCAATGCAATTGTTTGCAAGCAATACATCCGACATAACATAGATCTAATGCACAATCACACGTAGCCTACTTAAAGTGCATAAGGTGTAGAATAGTGTGGGTAGTGAAGGCTGAGTGTTTCAGACAATGTGTGAGCTGCTCCTGAAGTGCAGTGCACAGAAGATCTCTCGACGCTCACTTTATAAGTCTGTAAGTTTTTTGACTAGTCATGCACGCGCCCTCTCAGCACCCAAAGCGCGTAGCTCCAACTATTGCTGCATTCAGAAATTCATGATGACAACACTCATAAAAACGCATGATTGATTGCCAGTGGGTCATTTGTGTATATAGCCTTTATAAATATAATGCCTAAAAGTAAAGTTCCTAAAACTAAAGTCATTGAGGGACTAACAGTTAGCTTACATAATGTTATCAACTGAAAATTGAAAAAGAAAAAAAAAAAAAAAAGAAAGAAAAAGAGGGAGAGAGA
>NW_015652820.1:196524-207353 GCF_001515625.1 Sinocyclocheilus rhinocerous
ACACACGCGCGCACACACACACACACACACACACACACACACACACGCACACACAGATGCAGGAAAAGAGGAATGAGAGAGAGAGATGCCTTATTTTATTTCTTGCAATGCAGTGACTATATCAGTGCATCTTTTTGTTTATCTCAGAGGAGCTTGTTACTCAATCCACTTGGGTAACAGCTTTTAGCACTGGAGATTACTTACTGTAACCAAACTACACTGCATGAAAAGAGCTGTATACGGACCAGTAAACTCCTGTACACACTGCAGATTTTCGGTCAAATCCGGAAGTATTACTGACTAGACACGGAAATACCATGGGTCCGTATACTGCCAAATTTGTACCAATTCGGTAGGGTTTGGCTCTATAGTCTACAGAGTTCAGTCTGATGAGTCAAAATATATATTTGCAAGGGGGAAAAGTCAAATATGTGCTTGCAATGTCCTATATGATAGTCGTACATTTACTTAAAAGTGAAACGTCTTCATGTATTCATGTCATTCCAAATGTAATTTCTTTGCTCAAAGGTCATGGACCAAAGTGTCTATTACACGTTTTGGCGTGATACATGATGCAACGCATGCACATTCTTGAAAATCATTTGTGCCTAATTAAGGAAGCGCTGAGAGTGAAAGGGAATCATTCATTCATAACTCTGATAGGACAAGACTACTTGAGTGAAGTCATTAAAACTACTCTTAGTAGCCATTTTAACATATTTGATTAACTAGTTTAAAGAAAGGGACCAGCATGCAACCAAAACTGTTAAGCTCTTTACATGCATACAGTCTGACAACACATCTGGCCTCATGCACAAATGTCTGCACACCTCCTTTTGCCAATCGGTTGTTGTGCATTTGCAGTTGTTTAGGAACTGGTTCATCCTGTTCAGCTCTCATTGAGGAGGTGAATACAGTCAACTCTGTAAAAGTGCAAAATCACCATTATACACCTGTTTTACAAACAGTAAACTATATAGGAGACACACAATCTAAACCTGTACGGTGTTGAAATGCTGTCACATGTCGAATGAAAATGTCTGGATAAAGGCCTTCAAGATGATCATTGTAACTCTTTAAAACAGGAAATAGTCCCGTTTGTGTGCAGATGAAATTTCTGGATGAGAATAGACATCAGTGGTAACATTAAATGTCACTTTTTCAAAATGCATGAGTGAAAGTGTGTGCATAAGTTTTGGTTTGTATTGCATGCACTTATAATCTTAAACTCAATCTTGAACCTTTTAAAATCACTCGTGAGCTGACCAGAACTCATCGGCTGGATGTTTTAATTGAGGGCAAGGTCTTCATGCAGTTCCTAGAGATATTACCTTTTCCTGACTCTGAAGCAAGGTAAAGTATAATGTTATGTCGCTGGCCAGTGAAAGCAGTGGCTATGCAACAGCATTTCACTGTTGAGAATTAACTCATTTAGTATTTGGACAGAGAAGTGCAATAAAAAGTTTAATATTTACCATAACATTGTGTGTGATATTTTTAGTTAGTGTCCTATGGAATTTTTTCTGTGGAAACTGATTTTTTAAAAAGGCAATTCAATATTTTATGTCACAATTCTGACTTTTTTCCTTGCAATTTTTAGTTTATATCTTGCAACTCTTTTTTTCTGCAAAATTTTTCTGTAACTTCTAAGAAAAGTCAGAATTGTAAAATATACATTTTATGTCACAATTCTGACTTTTTCCCTTGCAATTTTAGGTTTATATCTTGCAACTCTTTTTTTCTGCAAAATTTTTCTGTAACTTCTAAGAAAAAGTCAGAATTGTAAAATATAAACTCGCAAATCTGAAAAGAAAAGTCAGAATTGTGAGATAAAAGTCGCAATTTCGCTTACAAAAAAAGTGAGATGTAATCTCAGAATTCAGACAAAAAAAAGGCAATTCTAAAAATTGTCCAAATTGTGGAAAAAAGTTGCAATTACCTTTTTTATTTTATTTTATTTTGCAGAAATACATTTCCATAGGGTATAATATAATTCTAGAAAATATTTTTTGCAGTCTAAAATACTGGAGGACAACCAACTGCAACCAACTTTTTAGCAACAGAAAAAAATATATATAAAAGGAAAGCAAAGACAGTTCAGGTCAAGTGAGGTGGTTTATTGTCATACTCACCTACTTTGCGGGCCAAGTTGAATTGCATTGGTCTGGAACAGAGTCAAGTCTCCCTCTTACAGTTTAGCTGGCCGAAAAGCTGTTTAACGATATACACAGACACAGAAGCAGGAAGGAACAGCAAAAGAAAGAGGAGAACGGGTGACAAATGAGAACATATTTTGTATTAGTGTACTATTTTAGGGATTAAGAATCCATTAAAAATGCATATCTGACCACTAATGATAATTCCGGGTGATGATGATCAGTGTTGGGCCTGAGATGCATCTTATAAACTAATAAGATCTGTGTGTCAGTTAAAGCATTAAAGGGTTAGTTCACCCAAAAATGAAATGAAAATTAGGCTGCGTTTTACTCACCCCCGAGGCATCCTAGGTGTATATGACTTTTTTCTTTCAGACGAATCCAGTCGGAGTCATATAAAAAATTGTCTTTGATCTTTCAAGCTGTTTAATGCCACTCAGCGGGTATTGCATTGCTTCAGTCCAAAAGAACTTAAATAAAAATCGCCCATCCATAAAAAAAGTGTCTCACACGGCTCCAGGGGGTGAACAAAGGCCTTCTGTAGCGAATCGATGCGTTTTTGTAAGAAAAATATCCATATTCAAAACGTAATAATCACTTTAATGTAGCTTGCGCTCCCTTTAATACTTGGCTTTTCCTATGTTTTCTCAATCTCTGAGGAGTGTGTTACTCCTCTCACCCAGCCGGGTAACAGCTGAAGAGAATGCTAGCTAACACAGCATAAACAAACAAGGAGTACTGTTACTGTAATTGTAAACTGAAGGAGCCAAATCAATTTTAGAAGTAATATTCTGCAAGTCTGGCATGTCAAATATGTTTTTGCTTGTAATGTGCTTTTTGATTGCATTTTATGGCCTGACTTTTATGGTCTTTAAATGAATTATCAGCTAAGAGGTTTTTTATCTAGGTTATCAGGCAATTACATAGTTCTCGTTTGTAATCTGTCCAGTTACTGTCATTTCTTATTGTCAGAAAGCAAGACAAATGTTCATATTTCACTTTACAATATTAATTGTGAAATAAATTGCTGAAAATGTGAATTACAAGGACAAGCACATCAGTATCATCATGTGTTGCATTAAAGTTTTTATTGAAGGAAGCGTTATTATGGATTATGTTCGTATTTTGGCAAAAAGCAACGGTTTAAAGTTAAAACGTCTGATTTGTTTCTTACAAACATGCAGCTTTTCACTTCACAAGATGTTAATTGATGGACTGGAGTGGTGTGGATTATCATGATGTTTTTATCAACTGTTTGGACTCTGATTCTGACGGCACCCATTCACTGCAGAGGATCCATTGGTGAGCAAGTGATGTAATGCTATTTCTCCAAATCTGTTCATGAAGAAACAAACTCATCTACATCTTGGATGGCCTGAGCTTTTCCTTTAATAACAAAATACTCGAGAAGGAGTGTAAAAAGTGTATTTATGGTGAAATTCTGATTTGTTTTCGAGGCCTCAGTTAGGGAGAACTTGCGAGTGCTATGCAAATGCTGCCCTATTTGCTGCCCTTAATCATTTATTGCTCTGTTCACTGTGACTTGCATGTTTTGACAGCGAAAGGACGGGCCAATGCAAACAATTCTATCTCTATGTAAATCTTAAAGCATGTTTGTCATATTTGGCACACGGGCCCCTCCTGCCCTCCGTCAGTCTTTGTGACTGTATTTGCAGTGATTAATCAAGAACTGGTTCTTCCTACCAACTGAAGTGCTGTGTCACCATAACAAACAAATTAAATTCTATAGCAAACATACTGCTGTAAGTGTACTTGAACTCAGCAGCTGATTTGTCCTAAAATGACTGTCATTTATCAAAGCATATACACTGAAAAGTGCTCTACTGCCCTGCAGATGTAACTTACCTTTATTTCCAGATTCTGATTTAAAACATTGACAGTATACAGTTAGTAAGATTCAACAACATGACAAGTCATGACATGACAAGAGAGACAACAGAATAGACTTTTAGCCTATAAAAAAAATCTGCATAAGCTGCATAAGTTTCCCCTTTTTAGGGCACAACTAGACCACAGATATTCTCTCTAAACCTATATGAAAATGATTATATTAACCCTTATATTTACTTTATATATTATATTATATTACATTTCTTCCATCTACACTTGATCTTCTAACATTAGTACTCTCTGTTCTATTTCTATGCTATCGTTTTCTTTTATTTATCATATATAAAACCCTTGACCTTCACTAGAACTCTCTATTTCTATTCTATCTACTTGTTTTATTTGTATTTATTAAAAAATAATAATAAATTGACCCTCTAACACTAGCATCCTCTATTCTATTTATGTTCTATCAACTTTTTATTTTTTTATTTATTATACTGTGGTAGACTAACTGGGACTTGTTACAGCACTTATATATTATTTCTAGTTTCTCCAAATCTGTTGTTTAAGTGTCAAAATTATTGTTAGTTTAGTGGATTAGTCTTCTGGTTGGGCTTGGTTCCTAGATTGACATAAAAAAAACTGACAAACATGAACCATGTCTATTATTATCTTAATACTAAGTTCTAACTATATCTCTATAGTTATATAGTCAGGCTTGGTTATATAGTTAGCTAGTAAGCTGTATAGTTCTAACTATATACAATATATCTAGCTATTCTAGAAAAAGATGCACAGGGTGCAATGAACATCTTAACATTTATAGATGTATTCACATCTTGTCTTGTTCAGTAAAGACTGTCATGTCATGATGGTGATGCAGAAGTATAGAAGCACACGCCCATGCAATCAGGCCAAGAAAATATATGTTCATACATGCAAGGTCTCTCCCTTTCTTTCTTGCCTATTGTCACTGTTAGTCACCACCTGCAGAAAGCAAACACAGAGTTCAGATAACAAAACACCATTCAATACCCAGACTATCATGTTACAGCTCCCAGTTAACACTCTGCTTTCTGGATCCTCATGAAATGTTTAGGTGCAAAGGTTAAAGACAATAAATAGTCACACAAAAGTATGTAAAACACTGAATTTTTAGACACTATGCTTTACATAAGAAAGACTGGGGCTAGTTGTCACAATGTTACTTCAGTATGGAAGCCTGTTTCTGCCACAATCTTTTTTATCTCACAATTCTGATTTTTGTCTTGGAATTCTGGGAAAAAAAATCAGAATTGTTAAAATTGTATTTTTTTATCTGACGGCAGAAACAAGCTTCCATAAATTTGTCATTCCAACTGAAAAAAACGTTTATTTAAAAAGGTCCAACAATTTGTTCCTAAATGTTTCATGAGCATCACAGAAAGGTAAACAATGTTAAACAAGGGCTGTGACATTAGTCTTGGTATTGAATGGTGGTTTGTAATCTGAACTCATTGTTTGAAACATGCTTCTTTATGATAGGACAAAAGAAAAATAAGGGTAAGGGTGAACTTGTTTATATTTGAAAGGTTGGGCGTGTCCTGAAAGATACACATGCTATTCATTGAGACAAAAAAGAAACACAGCTTACAATAATACATGTGTAGATGTCATGTAGCCTTCCATCAGCCACTTTAGGATTTGGTGGTGTTGTGTGATACCAGTAGTGTTGTGTTACAGGATTCTTTTCAATGAAAAAGTGTGTTTGTCAGAAGTGGGATTCGAACCCACGCCTCCAGAGGAGACTACGACCTGAACGTAGCGCCTTAGACCGCTCGGCCATCCTGACACACGAGCTCACATCACGCAGATTGAGACCATAATTAGTCATATCGTACGTAGTTCTTTCACAGACTAAACATTTCTACGGTCGTCAATCTTTATGAGTATTAAAGGTTTTTTGTAGACTTGGAAGTTGCAACATAAGCGAATAGTAACGCTTAGAACCAGAAACGGAAAACGCGCCTGCACATGCAATGCATAATAAAAGTCCCCGGGGTTTATTTTAACACGCTTGAAAAATAAAAAATGGTTGTGTGTTTTAGATAAGTATTTTCAGCAAAATTACATGACCTGCTAAATGAGCTATTCAAATAAAATGAACTGACTAGACATAAATACATATTTCATGATTTTGACATTGATATGAAGTTTGATTGAACTTCCGCATTTTTGTATTCCCGCCAACTGACAGATAAATGCATTATGGATGTTGATGTTTTTGGCAAAATTGAACGCAACAGCCCTTCCGTCTGTTTTTAGTCATGTAGCGCCGATGTCAAAGATGTTTTGCATTTTAAGACAGCCGAATTTCATTAAAGCTCATTTTCCTGAGGTGAATTGCCTCTAAGGTGGTTTTCTTGTTAGCTAACCAGATTCCTGAAATGGAAACTGGGGACATTTCCTAGTTCAGTGGTCAAAATATAATATCTAAAAAACAAACAAACAAACAAACGGGGAATACATTTTTGTATGTTTTGTTTCTTAATTATTGTGGGTTCCGTTTACTGTTATAATTTAGGATTTTTGTTGTTTTAATACATTTCACCAAAATCACACAGTGGAAAATAGAAACCACTGCAATTAGCAAACAGAGCAAGACTTAAAAATATAAAAAATAAAATTAAACCAGTAAAATAAAATTAAAAAAATATATAAAAAAATGAGGACAAAACTTTTTTACATTCAAGATTTATTTTAATAGGCCTATTATATTTTAATATTTGTAATATTTTGTAGTTTCAACTAGGCCTATTTTTCTTTACACAAACTGTGAGTAAACTGTATATAGTAACAATTTTGATTATTTATCTATTCATTTACAAATGGTATTTTATATGTGCTTTTGAAGGCTGTTGGTCACTGAAATGTAGGCCTAACTCCACAACCCAGCGGCCCACATTTAAAAGTTGAAGTTTGCAAGCATCAGGTAACTCTAAACCTCCATCACTCCCTCCAGAGTGTAAATTAATTAACTATTTCATAACATATAATTGTTGTGTGCTGAGGTCCATGGTCCACCCTCCTCCCGGGTCAAATGCCGTTTGAATGTAATTTATCAACCATGAGAAAGGTGACACTTAATATTATTATTACATTAAACTCAGTGTTTTCAGGACAGGAAGTGCATTGGTTGGTCTTTTAATGCATTCTATTGAAATAAAAGAAACCAATTGCTTCATTTTAAAAGCTTCATATTTGTTGTGTCAAAGTGATATTTCAAAACTTTAGAATGTTGTGTTGAAATTAATGCCATTTCTTCAAAATAGCACAGCTCTTTCGTCACCGCATAATAGACTTGTATTGTTAGCAGCCCCTTTGCATAATACACAACTGAACCATAGGACTTCATGAATGACTTCTCCAGAATGTTCTGCTGCAACTCCTGAGGGTCAGACCACGACCATGTGATGAGTTTAAAGAAACAGACTTTCATATAAACCTCTGGCAGCAAGAACATGACTCTGCATGTTGCCAAAAAGGGGAAAACATTTGATATCAAAAGCAGTATCAGTAAAGGAGGTCATCTTCCACCTCAGGGTTGATTTTAGTTGTGGATGTGTAGTGTGTAGACATCAAAGCATTCTTAAGAACACTGATTAATCTGTATTTCAATTATTTAAAGGATTGTGTAAAGCTTTAGTAGCGGCACATACTCACTATTTCTATTTGTCTTGTCTAATTTGTATCAGCACTGATGAAGGACCTTGAAGAACCTCTCAGTGAAAAGGCCTCATCGAAAGTGTGTTTGTTTCAACACAGACAGTTTCTCAGATCTGACTCCATTCTGATATTAAAACACTTGCAGAATGGGTTGCGATGGCACTATATGTTGAAGACATTTACTTTAGGTTTCACCTGTAGACCTGTGTGATGTGCTCACAATAAACAAATTACAACACATTTGTTTTCATGAATATATTTGTATATAGAAAACATTAAAAATGTCAAATTTAGAGTCTCATTGCTATTGTATTACAGTAATATTTATAGTTACATTTCTCAGGTTTCCCTCTAAAATCATGTAATTGATAATATTTATATGAAAATGCATAGCTTAAACATCTAAGGAAATGAAATGAAAATGCAAGCAAAAACAAATCTGAATTGACATTTTCACAAATTTTTTTTTGTTTGTTTGCTGAGTAGCCCTGCTCTGATCCTAAATATATACTGCCTACTGCTGTAGATATACTTTGTCTATCATGAAATATACCATCTACTGATTTTAATTTGGCTATAGCCTACATGTATAATTCATCAAGAGAGGCTTGAATTTTTTAAGAATGCAGAGTTGCACTTTGTGAAATGAAATGGCGCCCTCTATGGACCAACAATTCATAATGACACTAAAAAACCCCTCATGATTCTCAAAATTCAGGTTTTTACACAAAAACATTTTAAATATCATGATCTGCACAAACTCATTTCTGCTCTGACATCACAAAACCAACAAACAAAACACATCTAAAACAAACAAAAACACTTCTTAAAGGGGTCATGTGATGCGATTTCAATTTTTCCTTTCTCTTTGGAGTGTTACAAGCTCTTGGTGAGCTTTTTCAGACCAATGAGCTTTGTAGAAATCGACGCGTTTCAGAACGGCGGGGCATAGAGGAGAAACAATAATGTACAGTATGTGGAAAATAATGTGTTTTTTGAACCTTAAACCGCATAAACACATTTCATTACACCAAATACACAAAATAATGTTCTTTTAGCAGCATCATATGACCACTTTAAAGGAATAAAGCACTCACAGATGAAAATTCCCACAAAGTCATATGGACTATTTTGATGGTTTTACATTATAAACCACCATTTACTTTCTCTGTAAAAATTTCAAATTTCTTCCCTTTGTATTTCACACAAATAAATAATTAATACGGGTTTGATAAATGATGATGACAGAATTTTCATTTTTCGACAAACTATTGCTTGAAATAAGATGCAGGCAACAAGTCTTGAATATTAATTCAACAGAAAGTAAACAGCTAATTAACTTCTGTGCACACAGTTGAAGTGACTGTAAAAATCAACAACAACTAAAGTGACTGCAACAATAAATAATATTATTAAATATAATTTGTCAGATGTTGACAACTGTGACATACAGATAAACATTTACCCTGCATAGATTTGTGCTAGAAGCTCTCAGAAGGTCTCTCCATCCTAAAGGTTTTATGGACAATTGACCACTAATATTTGATCTATTAACTTTGTAGTTTTACAATTACTCTAATACAGGTTCCAAAGGAATGCTGGGAATGGATAAAGACAGGATGCAACTAACATCCCTGCCTAAAGTTAATTGAGAATTACTGTACATTTTGCTAATTGAAATATTCAGAATTACCTCTATTTTACATAAAATGCATAATAATTTATACACACAGATGTGGAATAAACAACAACTAAACATAAATAAATAATAATAAAAAAATAAACATAAAAATGTAACAATTAAATCTAGCAATTTATATAAGACAGATTCATCAATATCTAGAATCTTTGATTATACAGTCACTCCAAACATATTTCAGTGCTCTACAGGTACTGAAGGTAATGAACACTCATGTACTGAATATTGCACTTCCAGTTATTAGGAAATTATGTGGAGGTAAAATAGCCTACACTCTTAAAAATATTTAGACCTAAATTGAAGATGTATGCATTTGAATTGCTTATACAATTTCCATCCATTTGGATTATACAGTTTTAACATTAACTACTAAACATACTGTGTTGCATGTGTCAGTCACCCATAAATGAAACCGGTTACCAAGTTTTGTAATAGTAATAAAATTAATGCATTTTAAGTACAGTACACAATTATTAGGTTTATATATTTGTCATCAATAATAATTTGTTTCAATCTATATTTTAACTATTTGAATATTGCTTGTTCATACTTTTTTTACTGAATAAATGTAATTTTTTTTTTTTTTACAATGAACAGATTTATGCTGAGCAATCTGAACAAATGCTACTTAAATGTCACTTAAAATAAAATAAACATTAACTGAATAAAAAACTAATAATAAAAAAAACTTACTTCAGCTAGTTGCCAAGGCAAATTTTCTTATTTTAATTTGGATTAATTTAATGTACTAATTAATTTGATGCACTAAAATAATGAAAACTGAAATAAATTAATAAAATATATTCAGAAATATAATGACTAAAAATCAAATACTAAAAATAAAAAACACAACAAAATTAGAACTTTAAGCCTAACTAAAATGAAAATGAAAATGAAAAATAAATAAAAATAGATTCAAAATATTAATAAAACATACAATAGTATCTAAAAGACATTAAAATTTTAGAGATACACAATCTTTCTGAAAACCATTTATGTATGACTGACAAATATGCATTACATTAAGTTTATTAGTTTTTTTTTTTTTTTTTAAACTGTGTAATCCTAATGGCTGGAAATTGTATGTGAAATTCAAATACAGAAATCTTTGAGTGCATGGAGCTGTCAATCAAAAAAAAAAACTGTCCAGTAGAGTCACAGCACATTTTACCTTCTAGTTAAAGGATTAGTTCACCCAAAAATGAAAATTCTGTCATTAATTACTCACCCTCATGTCGTTTCAAACCCGTAAGACCTCCGTTCATCTTCGGAACACAAATTAAGATATTTTTGATGGAATCTGAGAGCTGTCTGACCCTCTCATAGACAGCAACGCAACTGAAATGTTCCCAACCAAAGAAACCTGGCAAGGAGATCTCTAAAATCCATGTGACATCAGTGGTTCAACCGCAATTATA
>NW_015652820.1:208267-210552 GCF_001515625.1 Sinocyclocheilus rhinocerous
AGGGTGATGCGGAGGAGACGAATTGTTGAATAAAGTCGTTTTTTGTTTTCTTTTGCGCACAAAAAGTATTCTCATAGCTTCGTAAAATTACGGTTGAACCCCTGATGTCACATGGACTATTTTACAGATACATTTTACAGTTGTATTGCTGTCTATGCAGGGTCAGACAGCTCTCAGATTCCATCAAAAATATCTTAATTTGTGTTCTGAAGATGAACGAAGGTCTTACAGGTTTGAAACAACATGAGGGTGAGTAATTAATGACAGATTTTTCATTTTTGGATGAACTATCCCTTTAACAGTAACTTAAAGGAGAAGCGTATAATTTATGCCCTCATCTGCCATTGTTCAGACAAAGCTCGGGATCTCTGCATATTAAAGAGGAATAGAATAAAGTATTTCACATAAAGAATGACTTCACCGTTGATTTGTGTCAGTGTAGATGGACAGGTCGCGGGTTGAGTTTGTCACTGAGTTTCTGTATGAGGAGTGAGAGTTCTTCTGTGGCCTGAGATTTCTCCTCCAGCAGCTCATATCGCAGACTGGAAATATCCTGCTTGATCTCCTTCAGCTCGCCTACAGATCAAACACAAATATATATGAAAATATGAACACTGTCAAGAACATTTGGGGGTAAAAATATGCATAATTGTCATGCAAAGAATATAAAAATGAACAAATTCTTAATGATCCTTAAATAGACTTAATATTCTGTAATCAAAATATGATCTGATCAAAATATGATTTTTCTTTCAGTTATGAGGTGCAATATGACCTGGACATGTTTTTGTCAGACTTACTCTTACATAAACTTTGAGAATTATTACATCCAAATCATATTAGCTTTATCATAGAATCATCCTTTTTTAATATCCAATTGGTTGGTTTTATGGCAAACAAGAATCTCAATGTAAGTCTCACTTTACCTTCGTTCACTTCATCATTTTCTTTGTCCACTTGTGCTTTCAGTACATAGCGTTTGATGAGACGCTTCATAATTTGCTGTGTGAGGGAATCAGACAAAATGAAGATCAGAGAAATGGATAATGGTGAAATCTGCAGTGATTATTCATCATATGAGCGAGAGAGCGAGAGAGAGAGAGAGAGAGAGATATGATGGCGGTCTTGCCTGATAGCGTGTGGGTTGATTTAGGATGCTGTTGAAGCTGTGAGAGTTCGGCATCCTCATGCTAGACTGGGTGAAGAGGTTCAGCTGTAAGCATTGAGACATATTGATTATTGATGATGATCTCATAGGGGTTTCAATAACTGATTAACTGATTTCAGTAGTTGAGATCAAAACCACTGAAATTTCACAATTTCACAAGTGGTGTTGATTCCAATTTCAACACCACAACAAAACCTATGTATAATATAATATTAATATTAAATATATCTATATCCATCCATTCTATAATAATACAATATATTTAAATATAAATTTAAATGTTAACAAATGAAGAAATGACATGTAGCCATTTTTACAATCAGGTAATAATTCAAATAATTAAGTTAACAGTTAATAAAAAAGAATCAACAAAAATAAATCACAAGAAATGAAACAAGAACAATAGAATAAAGACACTAATGATGTAAACAGTGCTTGCAGCTTCACATGTAGCTAACTGCAGTTTTAAGCATACAAGTAAACATTCAGAAATGGATAAAATTTCAGAAGCAAATAAATGTAAAATAAAATTATCTATAACTTTTGGCCACCAGGGGGCGTAACAAACCACTGAAATCACTGAAGACTTTCTCAGCATTGTTGTTATAGGGCTGTGAATCTTTGGGTAGACAGCGAATCGATTCGATTCACGATTCATATGTTTTCGATTCGATTCAAGAACGACTTTTTGCAAATTCAGAACGATTGAATTCGATTCGATTCACAATTAAATTCGATTCGATTAACAATTCGATTCTGCATTCTTTAAGTGCATTCACTGGATTATTTAAATGCTTCCCCTAAATTCTTTAAATGCTTAGTCAGGGGGCGAATTACACAGCAGCCTTTATGGTTAGAGAACCATATAGTGAGAAAAAAAAACACCTTTGTCCATTGTTAGATGCTAGTTTAATGATGCTATGGCATTACATGGCATATGTAGAAATTTATGTAAGCCAAGATTTTAAAAAAGAGCTTTAAAAGTATTATGTATAGGCTAACATTTTGTCACACCAGGGGCGTAGCCATCATTTCAGAAGTGACAGAAATGTCATATACAATAATTTTATGTATGTATGTATTTATTATTATAATTTTTATTTTTTTTACAAGGAAT
>NW_015652820.1:210599-211622 GCF_001515625.1 Sinocyclocheilus rhinocerous
TGCTGGACAATAATCAATCATTTGTAATCTAATTTTTTTCCTAATGGCAATTTTATGATTGTTTTATATACAAACAATTATTTAAATTTTCTGCACAGAATAAGGTAATATATATACATATATATATATACTTTATAGTTTCTGTACTGTAATAAATTATATGTCAATTAGCACTGCATCATTTATAAATTGTATTTATTTATTGTTTTATTGTCTTAACGTTTCAGTTCATTCTGTTTTTTATACAGTTTATCTGCAGATATAGCCTGGCACGTCTATGAGTGCGAGACCACTTCTCTTTCAGTGCGAAAACTTCTTTATCTCTT
This sequence comes from Sinocyclocheilus rhinocerous, assembly GCF_001515625.1. Taxonomy (NCBI): domain Eukaryota; kingdom Metazoa; phylum Chordata; class Actinopteri; order Cypriniformes; family Cyprinidae; genus Sinocyclocheilus; species Sinocyclocheilus rhinocerous. The sequence goes on from NW_015652820.1 coordinate 210,926, forward strand.
TTTCATAAAATAAAATGCTATAGTATTTAACTTTTCCACTCCATCGGCGAATGATGATTCTGAAAGAAAACGCCCCGATGTCTGTTTGCTATAGCAACGAACTCTACGTTCATGCATCTGATTATCAGATAAACCTGGCGCTCTTATTTCAAGGTTGTTGTTAATGCTGTGGTTATTTTAACAGTTTCCTTTGTACATTTGGTTCAACGACATTGTCTAAACACATTTATCATTCAATGGAACTGCGCGTATGCTTTAGACACTTACATTTTTGCTCTGTTCATGCAATAAATGCGCAGCCTTCGACCGCTCAGGTAATGTCGTCGACATGACCGAGAGCCATTGAAAAACTACAGAAAAGCAAAACTACTTCACTATAGCATTACTGGCCACGAGTACTCAGGAGAGATCGCACAACAGCTGCTCAAAAAATGTGTCAGTGAGACGAATTGAGCGCGAGCGCAATCATGTGACAGTCACAGGCGTAAATAGTGCAGCGCGTGAAGGAGAGATGCGAGGGCACGAACACTGTTCAAGGTCTTCATTAATTCCTGCTTGTAGTAATTTAATGTGTATATATTTTGAAAGCATTAAATCGCTATAGAAATCGTGATTCTTAGCGTTTTAAATTGATTACTGTCCGAAATCGGCGATTCACGATTCAAAAATCCATGTTTCAAGATCGATGCATTGCATC
>NW_015652820.1:212228-217973 GCF_001515625.1 Sinocyclocheilus rhinocerous
CAGGCGGTAAATAGTGGAGCGCGTGAAGGAGAGATGCGAGGGCACGAACACTGTTCAAGGTCTTCATTAATTCCTGCTTGTAGTAATTTAATGTGTATATATTTTGAAAGCATAGAATCGCTATAGAAATCGCGATTCATTCGATTCTTAGCGTTTTAAATCGATTACTGTCCGAAATCGAAGATTCACGATTAAAAAATCCATGTTTCAAGATCGATGCATTGCATCGCATCGTCAGGGTTTATAATCGATGCATCGAGAAAACGAGTGAATCGTTACACCCCTAGTTGTTAGTGTTAACTAAAACCATACAAAAAAAAAATGTTTTCTGTAACTGAAATAAAATAAAATATATATAATAATAATAAAAAAAAAACCCTGCCGTTATTTCAGTTGTTTTCCAGGGCAAAATTTCTAATTTTACTTTAAGTTTAAGTTCTAAAACTACTAAAACTAAAACAGAAATATAAAGAACATTAAAGCTAGAAATATTGGAAAATACTGAAAAAACAACAACGAATAAAAATGTCAAAAGCATATAATATAATAAAATAACTAAAACTAAATTAAAATATAAACTGAAAATAGAAGATATTAGAAAATATCTTAGATAAATAGAAAAGATCACTAAATAATATAATAGTAATTAACACTAAAATAACACTAATTCTTAAACAGAATACAGAAAATGCACTGGCAATTTTTCTGCCAGGACATTATCCAGTAATCCAGTAACGGACATTTCCATCAACCCTAAAATATAATGCAATGATGTGCAAAATTCAAAATACAGGTAAAACACCTGTAAAAAAAAAATCAATATGATGACATTAATATGAAAATTCCTTCATATTAGTACAGTACTGTGCCCTATTTTACAGATTTCTTACAGTGTAGTTCAACAGTTCATACTGTAAAGACAGACTCAAACAACCGCCTGTGGTAGTTGAAGCACAAATTACAATCTGATGCGATTATAATTGAACTCATAACAGTTTGAATGTCCCTGTGCATGAGTGAATGTTCCCTGATGCTCTCGCGACTGATTCAACATCAACAACAGCAGCCATGCAGGCAACCACCAGATGAGCCCCTTTCTTCCATGTCTTGTAGATGCGGCTCTGCACATGTTCTTGTCAGTTTTTCAATTACACAGCCCACATGAGACACTGGCATGATCAGAGTGAATTAGATGGAGGCCTCTGCCACAGATGAATCACAATAATGCGGTTACTCTTGTGGTTTTGTGGACATGTGCTCACGCTCACGCAGGAGATGAAGTGACATTTGCCCTGAGGAAGCAATGGTCATCTCTCACCTCTTCATCAGAGTTTGCTCCCCTCTATTCTGCATTGAAACGCCATCGATTCTCTCCGAAGGCTAAATAAGGACAGAACTATCTGTCTTTTTTCGTGGAAACGCAAAAAAACGGTTTGGCTTGGGAAATGTCGATAAGTTAATGACATAGGGAGGTATTATCTGGGCTTTATTGGACAGATAGATCTTTGTGGCTCTCACTGGACAAAAAGGACAGTCTTATTAAGAATGGAGACAGATAATGAATGGTGCTGAGTGAATTATCACACCGAGAGCAGGGCGGATGGGAGGTACTTCATCCTTTAAAATCTGAATGGAAGGTGGAGAACTGTGTCAGGCTACAGATTTCAGAAAGAGGGAACTGGAGGAGGAAAGATATCATGCATCATTCAAGAGCTCCCTCACACACACACACACACACACACACACACACACACACACTAAGGTTCCGAATGGAATTGAAAAGGTCTTTTAAATAAAAATTCAAACCATGAATCTGAATTGCAATAGCAATTCAAAAATGCAGAAATTACAGTATAATTAAAATTTTAAACAGTGGAATTTAGAATGAAGTCTGTAGAAATCCATATAACTCTTAAGAATATATTTTTAATACATTTCATTTTTCAGTATGACAGTATGACTTTAAATACTAAACACATTATTATACACAATATATGGGGTACAAAATCATTAGTTGATATAAATAATTAATGTCAGCTATAAAAAGAAAGAATATTCATACAAATATATCATTGTATTTTGTATATTTAACTGTATCATTGCATTTTATGATTTAGTCACACACACACACACACACACACACACACACACACAGACACGCACTATATTATATATATATATGTGTGTGTGTGTGTGTGTGTATATATATATATATATAGTAAAATATATAATACATACAGGTGCATCTGAAAAAAATTTTTTTTTGTATCATTTCAAAAAGTGAAACTTTCATATATTCTAGATTCATTACATGAAAATGTTTGGTAATATAGCATAATGAGAGATTTTTAAAAAGACCAGCCATTTTTGACCAGGAAAACCGAATTAGGTATAGGATTTTCAGCACGGTAAGGGTTAAGCTGAGATTTAGTGTTGTATAAGATTTACATTTTCGGTCAGCAGTAGATGCTAAATGCCTCTTCTCCAGAAATCTGATGTATGGGCCATTTGCACAAGTATAATTGCTCAGTGAGAGTCAAAACCTCTTCTAAGAGTCCTTCTGAAAATGACAGTCATTTTAACAGCAGCGTTATCAAAAGCCTCAGACATCATTTTCTCCCAGGGGACTATTGGAAACACAGAGGACAAGTTTGATCTGTTTCCAGATGTATTTTTGGCAAAGAAGACTTTAAAGTCATATATGAAAATTAGCTGAAAATGTACTCACCTTTAGGCCTTCAAAGATGTAGATGAGTTAGTTTCTTCATGGGAACAGATCTAAAGAAATTAAGCATTACATCACTTGCTCACCGATGGATCCTCTGCAGTGAATGGATGCCATCAGAATCAGAGTACAAACAGTTGATAAAAACATCACAATAATCCACACAATTCCAGTTCATCAATTCATGTCTTGTGAAGTGGAAATATGAGTAAATAATACATAATAACGCGTCCTCCAGTGAAAAAGTCCATCCTCTGTTTCTCTTACATCAAAATCCACTGAAACATCTGTATAGAACTGTTTTGGACTGTTTTTGATTGTAAACTGTGCTTGATCTGTTCATATTTCTCTCCTGATTCAGACAAGGCGACTTTTTTACTGGAGGAAACAATATTATGGATAGAAATCATGTTCAGTTTCTTGCACAATGGTTTAGCTTCAAAAGACCTCAATATGTCATCAGAAGCCACGGGTATATTTATTTTGTGTTCCTTAATATGCTTTATTCTCAAAGACAGGCAGCCGCTGACATTTTATAAATCACAAAAGACCATAGTTTTAGCTAAAAATCTTCTTAACTGTTGTACTCAAGAAAAAAGTAATTTTGGGTAAACTATTCCTTTAAAAATGTCTTGATGGATTTGTTTATTACAAACACAGTTTTCACTTCACAAGATGTTAATTGATGGACTGGAGTCGTGTGGATTATTGTGATGTTTTTATCAGCTGTTTGGACTCTCAATCTGATGGCACCCATTCACTGCAGAGGATCCATTGGTGAACAAGTAATGTAACACTGAATTTCACCAAATCTCTTCCAATGAAGAAACAAAAAAGGGTAATCAAAAAGGTTGCCCTAAGAACTACTGCTGCGAAAACCCTCTTTTTGAACCTTTATTTTTAAGAGTGTGTGTTTTTTTTCTCTTTCTATTCACCTCTCAATCACAGCTTTTTAAATCTTGATTATGATTAGCTTGTTCTTAGGTTTAATTTTGGCACAAGTATCGGTGTTAGCGATCTCACGCTCAAACTGTATGCAAACTCTTAAAGGGATTGTTCACCCAAAAATGTGTTTGTGCGAGAAACCAAACAGTATTTATATAATTTTTTACCTCTAATACAACACTATGTCCAACTTCCTTGAGCGCGCGCACGGCATCCGATGCGTGAGGTGTGTACGCGCTCTGGCGTAGTTTACGCAAACGCCGGAAGTGATCTCTCGCGTGTATACGTCACTCATTGGTTACACAGTGCACAGTCATTGTAGGCACGACGGCTAATCAAAATGGTACTTGCGCTTATCCGGATTGTTCAAACCGACTTAAAACTAAAAGATTACGTTCTCTCGCGCGAACTCATTCGGGAGTGGTGACTTTCCACGTATTCCCAACTTCTGAGCCTGCTCGCCTGAAGTTATGGTTGATTGCTCTTCGGCTGGATATCAACACACCCATTAATGTAAACTACGCCAGAGCACATACACACCTCACGCATCGGATGCCGTGCGCGCACTCAAGGAAGTGGGACATAGTGTTGTATTAGAGGTAAAAATTATATAAATACTGTTCGGTTTCTCGCACAAACCGATCGTTTCGTGTCTTAGGACATCAATGTGTCGTCACGAGCTGCAGGGTTTAATTTGGATTTGTCTGTGCATGTTTTTTTTACTCTCATAGATTTTGTTACCATTGCCATGCATTATACGACTGATAGACTGCAACGGCTGGACTTAAAAATCATAATTTGTGTTCTACCGAAGAAACAAAGTCACCTACATCTTGGATGCCCTGGGGGTAAGCAGATAAACATCAAATTTTCATTTTTGGATGAACTATCCCTTTAACATTTCTGTCACACGCATGAGGCATTTGGCCAATCACAACGCACTGGATCGCTGTACAAATGATTGTGGGTCAAAAAAAGATGATTCAGTTACACAAACATAATTTTTTCCCTTGCTGATTGCTGAATGTAAAGATCTTTGTTCTTCATTCTGAACTAAAACAGCACAAGAGCAGTGCTCTCTTAAAGAAGTCAAGTATTATTAGTGTTTCTATGTGCAACGTGATCTCATGATAATTCTTATGTATTTTACGTAAAATGTGGTTCTATAAAACGTACATTTACTTACGTTTTTACAGGCACTAAACCGTACAATACTGATGTATTTTCAGCATCTAAACGTACAAATACTTACGTATTTTCAGCATTTAAACGTATAAAACTGACGTATTGTCGACACCTAAAAGTAAATCCTTACGAATATTGAAATCCCAACATTAATTTTATTATTATTGTTGTTTTTAGTTGTCATATCAATGACCTCCTGCCACTTGACCTGCCACCGCTATGTGTGCCTGCCACTCGACCTGCCACCGCCAAATGCGCATGCCACTAGACCTGCCACCGCTATGTGCGCCTGCCACTCGACCTGTCACCGCCATGTGCGCCTGCCACTCGACCTGCCACTGACAAATGCGCCTACCACTCGACCTACCACCGCTACGTGCGCCTGCCACTCGACCTGCCACCGCTATGTGGCATCTGTCACTTGACCTGCCACCGCTATGTGCGCCTGCCACTCGACCTGCCACCGCTATGTGCGCCTGCCACTTGACCTGCCACGTTACCCTGCCCGCTGAATGCGCTTGCCTCGCGACTCGTCACCGCTATTGCGAACAGGTGGTGCGACGCTCAGGTGCTGTGCGCTCCATTATGGATTTAAAGACAGGATTAAACATAAGATAATGCCGCAAATAAGTGTAGAATTGCATGGTCTGTTTGCTTACGTGCATGAATCTGAGGTGTAAACAGTGAGAGATGGCAGGTCGGGTGGCAGGTGCATTTGGCGGTGACAGGTCGAGTGGCAGGCGCACATAGCCGTGGCAGGCACATTTGGCGGTGGCAGGTCGAGTGACAGGCGCATTTGGCAGTGGCAGGTCGAGTGGCAGGCGCACATAGCCGTGGCAGGCGCATTTGGTGGTGGCAGGTCAACCGGCAGGCGCATTTGGCGGTGGCAG